>NC_087403.1:7748482-8052107 GCF_031307605.1 Tribolium castaneum | reverse complement strand
ACTCATAAAATACATAAAAAGCTATTGTAGCTTAAAAAAATCATGCGCTTGCTTATAAGCAAAATTAATACTATCAGTGTTATTACTATTATTGTTATTGTTATTAATATGATTATTACCCCAGTCAAATTAGACAAATCGGTCGAAAAATTTTATAGAGTTGGAGTTTTTTTTTTAAACATTCCTTTACACTTGGGAAGACGTATATCAAAAGTTTCCGAGGTTGGAGGGCGAACTCGAGGAGGGGGAAGAGATTAAATCAGTTTTTTATGGTTTTTTGCTTGTATCTCGAAAACTGTTACTCCTATCAATTTTTGTCTTTTCACCAAAATTAAAGCTCATAAAATTTTCTACAAAATAGTTATTCGCATTTTTTAAAAAACTGACAATACACTAAATTTATTGGGTCCAACACTTTATTAGAGGAGAAAGGAGGAGACATAGAAGTCACTGAAGTCTTCAGAGTCGTCTTTAGATGCTGCAAGTCCTACGCCAAACGGTTTGTTCCAGAATACAAGAACATTAACACACTGCGGTAAATATCCGGAAATGTACGAATTTTAGATTAAGATTTACATTTTAACACTCACAAGGTGTCTGTGCCAAAATTTTTCTTTTTTCTGTATTAAATATTTATTTTGGGCCGGCCAAAAACTTGGGACACCCCGTATGTTTATTTCTTTTAATTCATTTCCACCTATTACATATGTTTAGTTTTTGTGAAGATGCGTTACTGAATATTATCAAATCAGCAATCAAATATTCTAAAACATTGTTTATCTGGAATCGGAGCACAAAAATACTTAAACCCAAGGAATATAAAGGCTGTATAATTCCAAAAACCATAAATGCAACTTATTACACATAAACAAATAATTGAAAAAAATTGATGCTTATAAGTATTAAAAAGTTGTTTTGTTTTAATTGTGACCTTTTAGAACTTTGTCTGAATTTATTTGCTCAAGAAATAAGTTTCAGGGATTAAACCTTAAAAATGTATCTCCCTATATAGGTAGTTGTGAAAGAAGTTCGACATTTCGTTTTTCATCCTTTGAAATGATTGAGGATTTTTTAGAAATAAAACAATTATTTTTAAATTCGGTGCTACGTGTCAACACTTTGAGATTAGGTCAAAAAAATAAATAAATATATTGTTAGTTTTAATTAATTATCAATTTGTCGTACAATAAACAAACACAGCACAAGGCAAATTCTTATCTCATTTTTTTTTTCTCAATTTTTACGTAATTGGGTGATTTTTCAGCTCGGTTTATTTAAGTACCGACCATTATTCCCAACAAAATTTATTCGCTCAAAAACTAACAAGATCAAGTGAAACAAGCAAAGTAACATAAGTTTAATTTTATTCTTGTGTTTTGACAAGATGTTACAAAAACGAATTTCAAGTTGAAAAACGAACAAAATTGGCTTCTTATCTCAAATGCGTGTTTATAAAAGAAAAACCAAATCACTTGTTTCTTCCATTTAGACAAAAAATTAATACAAATTACACCAAAATACTTTTATTGCATGAAATATTGACAGTCTAGTTCCTCGAAACCGTCTTGAAATCAGCCTAAATGATCGACCAATACAATCGCTTTAAATTTTTTTGTCTTAGCATTATCTTTGCGTTTTTATTGGTTGAGCGCATTGAAAGGGCATGACTCAGATTGGCTTTCAGGCTGGCTCCACCCAATTAAATTCAAGTAATTTAAGTAAAACAAAAATATTTGGTAATTTTATTTTTGAGTCGTAGTCTTAAAAGCCTCCATCAGACGATAGTTTTATTTCACTGATTATGATCGTTTCTATTATAATAAGAATACCTAGTAATCAAAACAAAAAAGAAAGAAATTTAATGAAATTCATTCTGAAAATAATTAACTTTCTGTCTTATCAATCATCATCAACGTGCTAAAAAGTTAGGAAAAAATATTATTTTTGGTCTAATGTTTCTTATCGGTTTAACAAAAAGGTTAAATAAATATTTTTTTAAGTTTTTTTGCAAATTTTATTAAGTAATAATAATAATGTATAGTTTAATCAATTGAGGCAAAATATTATGAGACTAAACCTTGCCGTATAAACACAGCAAAACATTTGATTTTATTCAGGATTCCATTCGGAATTAATGAACAAAATTAAATTCTTCTACCACTGTTTAACCTTGTTCTTGACAATTTTTACGAAATAATGTTTTTGCATCAAAAAAAATCAAGAATTGATTGAAAAATGATTTTTTCCTGAATTTCAGTTTGTTTTTTCGGTTCGTTTTTTTGGTAATAAATTAAAAAATGTGTTCAAAAACTTTAAAAAAGTAAGAATAACTCTTTTCTACCGAATTTTTTTAATTTTTCAGCCTATTCTTGACCAGAAACAAACGACTGCTTAGAGTGAAAGTAAGGTCAGTATCACTTTATTTTTGTGATTTTGAGGTTCTGAGGCCACCAATTTTGACTTATTTTGTCGATTTTAGACTTAAAAATGTACTGTACCTCAAAAAAACGTAAGTGACGAAGTCATAACAAAAATCAACAAATTAGACAAACCTTTTGCAAATTAGTTATATCACAGATCATGATTTTTGCTGATGTTCTTTCTTACACAATTATTGTTGTGCCGTTTAATTTTATTCAGTCTGTTACTTGCGTTTATAAAATAAACTCGGGATTATGCGGTTTAAAAGCTTAACATTCATTGGCTAGTGTTTGTTGATTGCGGTTATTTTATTAGTGTGTGCAAGTGGAAGGGATCTCCAGGGAAAAAAGAAGAAAAATCCGGATGAAAAGGTTAGTTTGCAATATATTTTTTTTAATCTGTAGTATTTTCAACTAAGATGTTGAATATGTGATGTTTTTGTTTGTCTATTCTATTTTCTATGCCTTCCTACAAACTGTATCAAAAGAAGATGCCATAAAGCTATGTGCATTTTTTTTTCATCTCCAATGGTATGTTGAATATGTCGTATTATTATTTTAATGTAATTTCTTCTCACCGTGACATTCGTATTTCTAGTTTCTCCAATATAAATACACTCTTCATATATAAATAACTCAAATTAAATTGATTTGTTTTTTTTTTCGAATTTTTTGAGTACTTACTTTCTTATATACTTTATTAGGTTAGATCTGCTAATACATGTTGATAGTGTTATTATCATTTATTATTATTATTATTAAATAAGAAAAATAAACAAATTCTAACGGAAGTACTCGTAGGTGCCATAAAAATAAGTACAGTTTATTTTATTGTTCATCTCCAAGTAACAATATATTATTATTATACCATATTTTTTCAAATGTATTTTTAATGTCTTGTTACAAGTTGTAACCAAAGTAGATGCAATTAAAATAAATGCTTTCAATGTATTCATGTTTCTGGATTTGTTTTTGGTTATTTAAAGACTCCAAAATGAGGAACATTCTATGGATATTTCACAATTCTCCTGCGGTAAAAGAAAAGTAGAACGTTTTGAAGCAAAAACTTAATATTTTGGTAATTTGTTTTTGACTTAAGTACGAGTAAAATTTTGTATACCATCCATGCTCCTTAGCCGGTGATAGGACGAATTGCGCGAAATCGGCGACGAACAAATGCTTGCAGGCCAGTCCTTGGGGTTGTCGTCAGGTTCGAGCAACGAATCGCAAATCCGGGTCTCGTACAAAGACTGTAAAAGCAACGATTGGTTGACTTTTTTGCACAACTCGCGAATCTCATCGCTGAGCATTCGCTGGACTTCCAAATAATTCAGAACTTGAGTCGCGGCTAACTCGAGAAATCTGCAATGGAAGTAAATCGTGACTGTCTCTTGTTCGACTTTTGTGACAAGCCAAAAATTGGGCAAGTTGGTTCGCTTCATGTTCAAATGGTGGAGCCACTCGTAATCGTCATCGTCGTTGCTCACGTCTTCGTCATACCCTAGATTAATTAATTAATTAATTCAATTAATTCAGTTGTGAATAGTTACGGGTTTTACCTGTGCCATCGGTCCCTAAGACACTGCCACTAACACTGGACATGTCACTGGGTTGGGACGCAATCTCGTCGAAGTCTTTCGAGTAAATTACATCACCTACGTCAATTATGGTCTCAGTGTACCTCATCTGAGGGCGGGTTAAGTCAAACCCATCGCCATTCTGTTTCACGGGTTCAAAATTCGTATCTTTGGCCAGATAATAAAGCTCGCCTTCCTGCACTAATTTATAATTCGGGATTTTCATCCTGGCAAACTCTTCCACAAACTTGCTATGGCTTTGGTTTGAACCAAAGACGAAATTTAGACTTATGACATCCATAATGCACGAAGACCGCGATTTACTATCAGCTACATGTCTCATGACATATTCCAAAGTCCCGAGGGACACTGAATCGACATCGAGAAGTGCAGTCGCAATTTCGTCCTTTAAAAGCCACTTAATCTGTAACATTATAATCAAATAACGAAAAGAGGGACTAAACCGTACTTCATCTCGGAGGACCACAATCGAGTTTCTTTGGTTTTCCGGAAGGCTCATCAACGGTTCAGGAATTCTGGAAAATTTTGGTTTAAAACAAATAACGTCTCGACTACGAAATGCGTCCAGAGGTTCTTTGATTACTTAATTTTTATTATGTAAAAATTATTAATAATTATATATTATTATTATTATTATTAAAGACTGTTCATCTGTTTTGCTTGAACGACTTCTTCTTATATTTATAAAAGTAGTCTTAATTCTGAAATTAGAAATTACGGACCTATTTCAGTCTTTAGCCGTTTTACCCAACAATTTCCAAACAAATTTCAGAACATCAGCATGAGTTTATAACTAATTTCATCAATGTAACTCATTTTATATCAGCAGAATTGAATCAAAATAAACAAGTCGATGTATGTATACGGACTTTGCTAAAGAATTTAATAAAATAATTCATAAGATATTGCTAGATGAATTATAAACTCTTGGTTTCTCAGATTCTATGATCAAATTTTTTAAGTCTTACTTAAATAATAGGCACCAGTTATCTGTTTTCACCTTTTGTGCAGTACACAGGTGTGCCCCAAGGATCCATTTTGGGTTCCTTACTTTTTTTAGTATACATCAATGATATCACCAGTGTAATCAAAAATTCATTCAATATACTGTCTGCTGTGGTGATATATCTTACACAAAAAAGGGAAAAATTAATTTTATGAAAACTACATTAATAATGAAATTGATGAAAAAACATTATAATAGATTTGGGAATATTATTTAATACAAAACTTGCATTCAATTACCACATAAATGCTAATTAATTTATTCGAATTACAAAACTTAGGCTTTTTATTAAGAAATATTAAATCTTTTAATAACATCAATGCCATTAAATGTTTATACTTTTCACTTGTACGTGTTAAACTCGAATACTGCTCGTTAATTTGATCAGTTGATCACCGATTTACATTGTTGGTTTGATGGCGCTAGAAAAAGTACAAAAGCTTTTTTAAAAATTACTTCTTATGAAATAAAATAAAGTCATTATCCACCACGCAAGTTCGACTATAATTAGCATAATTATAACATTTCGACCATAATTAGCGTAAATTCCTTACATCTGAGAAGATCTATTGCGTCTGTAATATTTATGTATGTTTAATAATTAATGCATTGATTGAGAACTTATCGTTCTAACACTACTTTTATTTCACTCACTTCTGTGATGTCGAAAAACTACAATTGTTTTGGGGATGAAGACAAATGACTTAAGTTAGTTAATAGTGCTAAAATACAATTTGGCAATCGTATTTAGTTTTAGTATAAATTTATTCTTTATACTTCTGTAAATCGATATGTTTTTATGATTTTCTAAAAATAACTTTCTTTTTTCTAAATATTATTTTTATTTCTTATTTGAGTTTTTATTATTGTTTTCTAAAATGTTTTAGTTTAGGCTTTACAACTGTATTATTTGGTTTATTTTCTTTTATATCTGTATAGTTAATTACATATAACAATTATGTAAATACTGTCCAGTAATTGAAGAAATCTGTTGGGCAATAAACGGTATTATTATTAATTTATTGCAATTATAACTCCCAAAAAATTATTATTCGCATGCCTATTAATATTTCTTTGACGTTTATGTTTACTTTAAAAACACTTAAAGTAATCCAAAGTTATGACAGACTGCATTTTACATTGTTTTAAAACCAATGGTACATAGCTTGCTCACTTGACCTGGCTTGGCGTGTACTGACCTAACAAGGCTCTATCTTGCGGACGCTAAAACTTTAATTAATTGTTGTATCAAACGCAATTTTGAAAATAAAAAATAAGCAATATTTGCACTAACTTTTTTGGCAAGTTTGCAGTTTGTGGTATTCAGTAATAAAAAAATCTGTAAGGAAGTCAGATTGGACGAAACAAGTCAAAACTTATTTTCCATAAATTGAGCAATTTTTTTTATTAAAGGTAGTAGTTCTCCTAAAAAATCAGATAAAGCGAAGGAACAATCGAAAAATACAAACTTGGAACTTATTTAATGATTTCTATATCGACAAAGAGTCTGAAACAAGATAATTTTTTCCAAGAAATCTGGCAATAATTCAATAGAAAAAAACAATTCTTAAAAACGGCAATCCACAGTGGAACAAAATATGGCAAAAAATTAAAATTAAAAACATTAATTAAACGAAAATGTTGAGTTTTTTAATAAAAATTAACCAATTAACCAAACCAATTAAGAAAAATTTAACAACCCGAAAGAACCAATCATATTTGTTCAATTTGGTCACGTGATCAGTTAATCATCCATTTAATAGCGAATTAAACTAATGGCGCTTCTATAAACCGGACCTAAGTTTTCTATTAGTTTTGTAATTGTCATTAAAATTGAACCAAATTATTTAATTAATTTAACCAGAAAAAAAGCAAAATTATTTGAATTTTTTTAAATTCTGTTACAGAATAATTTTTTGATAATTGTAATACTTCTAAAGTAAATGAAAATGTTTAGTTTTTTAAATAGTAAACAATTTAACAAAAACCTTTTCTTAAAGAAAATTATGCATGATGAAATTGTCAAAGAATATAATAAAAAAAAAACTAATTTTTTTGCTAAACTGTTTTCCAAAATTAAATTAAGTGACATAATTTTTTTACGAAATAGATTTTCTTTATTTCAAACTTGATTTAATGTAAGACAATGATATTTTAAATGATTTGTAAAATAAATAACTAACTCATTTTTATTTCCTGTAATTTTTTAAAAGCAATTATTCAAAACTAATTGTTATTAAATAGTTCCAACTGTAGCAACAACTCAAACGTTTTTTTTTAGGTTTGACGTCGAAACAAATTAGATTTGAATTAGTTTATGTTAGATTTTTTAAATTACTATGTGGAAATTATAATTTTTAAACACTGATGAATGAAAATAAACAAAAAAAGCTTTTATCCACTTTCAACAGTTGTTTAATTTTTCGTTATTAAAAACGGCAATCCACAGTGGAACAAATATGGCAAAAAATAAAACTTAGGAAATTATTCTGCATCGAATAATGTGATAGCGAAACAATTCTTTTAAAAAGCGACACCTCTGGCAACATTTCGTAGTCAAACCAACCCGGCAACTCACTCCCCGACTACACTAGTCTCGGAAGTCGAGCTTGCAATGCTCGGCTGGAAACCATCAGACGAGAAAGACGTAGTGCGAAGCCCTTGGGCCGAATACTCAGTTATGACATTTTGGACTTCGGTTGGTAAAGTCAGACAGAAGATGTCTAACGTGACTTGGACTTTCTTCTTATCAATGACATTGGCCGCGTCAATATTTTCAGTCAACTCACCTTTAACAGAAACTTGCAGAATAGACCAAACTCAAATAATACTTACCGAGACACGTTGGTAAAACCCTCAGTGGGGTATTGGACACGTGTCCATTGTACCTCAACGTACACACGATATGTAAGAACAGGGGACATATATCACTGGTGATCACGTCCCCAATCCCGTTCTCGAGCCTCACGATGTTGAAACCGTCAGAATAGACACTGAAATCGCGCTCCGACGGCGGGTTTGAAATTTCCTCATCACTGATGTTGTTATTGTTGATGATTTTGTTATCGGGCTTGGTCGACGTGTAATAGCGGCAGAAGTAGTACTCGGGGTTCGTTGGTATGGGAATGAACGCCACATTGACCATTTTGAAAAACTTCTCTTTGATCAGACTATGGAGCGATTTGAGTTCGTTACAAGCCGTGGCTTGGCGCAGCTCCTGCACTTGGATGTTGTCATCGCTTGTTTGCTTAATGTGGCCACAAATTGTCTAAATTTTTGGATTAAAAAAACAACAAGACACGGGAACACTTACTAGAATATAATCCGTGATGTCAATCTCAGTTATACATTCCTCACACTGGTCCACGGCCGATTGTACGTCGGTACAGTGGACGTAAATATCGCGATGTAAGGCCATAAAAAGCGAGTTGGTGAAACATTTTGTGTGGACCAAAACAAGCGTCTTGCAATGATGCCGCAAACTACTCCGGTCTTTATCATCCGGAATGTCGTAATTGTCATCCGATTTATTCTCACATTCGTCCGTTTTCAACTTCAAATACTCGTCCTGGATAAAGTCGGTGCTTTTGAAACGGTGGTCTTCATACACGTCCCTCGGACCTTTGGTCTCTTCCGGGTTTTGCACGTACGCGTTGACCAGCAACGCAAGGGGACAATCGTAAACGTAGATAGGCAGAGTCAATGAGTTTGTAACGTTGATTGGAACATCGCTAAAATTACTACCGCGTGAGGACGTCCTGTCCACACTCTCCCTGCTCTCGCTCAAGCTTGGAATGTTCGTTGAATCACTGTGTACTAAAGCCTTAAGATCCGACAAGTTCGAGGGGATAAAAGTGAGGATAACGTGCGTTATGGAAATTCCCTTAATAAAGCAGCGCCACTGCGAGGCGGGGAACTCGTCCAGGTTGCCGACACCCCGGTACTCAGATATGGGGCAATGGTACGGGTAGAGGTTTTTATGGCGTGTTACTATTTGTCGCGTGAATTTGTCCGAATCCTCGCGAGTTAGGAAAATTTCCTGGTCGTGGAGCGAAGTCAAATGTTCCTGGATGTTGTCCAGGAGGAGCTTGTTCGACTTGTCGGACTCGTATCCTCGCAAACTCTTGTCCTTACGTTCGATAAACATCGAAAACAGTAACTCGGTTTGGTGGCAAAGGGGCAAAATGTTAATCGGGTCGAATTTAAACGGAATGTGTTCGATGCGCGGGCTTGTAATCGGGTACCAAGTCGACCTAAAACGCGCGGTCAAGCACGGAAATTGTATCACAGCCAGGGGATAAATAAATAATTGGTTTAATTGGTTTTTAGCCACGAAAAATACTCCAGTTTGCTAATGGCCTCACTATTTGTTGTTTACTAACTACGCAAACAATATCCATTATTATAAGTATAAATTGAATTTCTATATAATTTTAATCAAATTTTATTATTATTAAATTAACGCGGGTAAAAAATTATTGATCAACAACAAGTGGTAACGTCATTAAAACGTTCATAGTTTACATTTTTGCATGACTTAATGCTTCTGAATAGAGATCCTCTAATAAAAATGATGCACCTATCACGTAACTTTTTGATGGTAATGCATTTTTTATATCAATCTTTTATTTTTTAAATTTTAATGAAAAATGTAATGATGCGAATTTATTTACAACACAAGTTATAATTCATTACAAAACACTAAGAATCATTAAAACAATCAACTTACGTGTACTTAATACTATTTTGAATTATGTTTATGTTTCTTTTCATATTTTCCATTGAAGTTTCGGTGCGAATCTATCAACAAAAATCTGGCAGATTGCTTTTGATTTATTCCGTTGTACCGTCTCTCTTCATAAATGCTAATTAATTTATTCGGATTAATATAAATATATCTTGCTAAAACTTTTCTTTGTCTTTATTAGATGTGTTAAGTTTTTTGGGAAAGAAAAATCAAAGTGAGAGTTCAAAAAATATCCCATATTTTAGAGCTTTATAAGAAGAAAGAAGTTCTCGTATAATTTTCTGGTAGTTTTAAGCATTTTTAACATTAATTAAATGAAAATGTTGAGTTTTTTAATAAAAATTAACCAATTAGCCAAACCAATTAAGAAACAAATTAAGAAAAATTTAACAACGCGAAAGAACCAATCATATTTGTTCAATTTGGTCACGTGATCAGTTAATCATCCATTTAATAGCGAATTAAACTAGTGGCGCTTCTATAAACCGGACTTAAGTTTTCTATTAGTTTTGCAATTGTCATTATAATTGAATCAAATTATTTAATTAATTTAATCAGAAAAAAAACAATGATTTCTTAAAGAAAATTATGCAGGATTAAATTGTAGTATTTTTTTGCTAAACTGTTTTTCAAAATTAAATTAAGTAACATAATTTTTTTACGAAATAGATTTTCTTTATTTCAAACTTGATTTTATGTAAAACAATGATATTTTAAATGATTTGTAAAATAAATAACTAACCTATTTTTATTTCCTGTAATTTTTAAAAAGCAATTATTCAGAACTTATTGTTATTAAATAGTTCCGACTTATTTACGCTTATGTAGCAACAACCCAAACGTTTTTTTTTAGGTTTGACGTCGAAACAAATTAGATTTTAATCAGTTTATGGTAGATTTGAAAAATTACTATGTAGAAATTATAATTTTCAAACACTGATGAATGAAAATAAACATAAAAAAGCTTTTACCCACTTCCAACAGTTGTTTAATTTTTCGTTAAAAAAATACATTTTATTTAACTTGGCGTCAAAAAAAAATAAATGGCAACTTAATTGGAATTAGATTAATTCTGAATTGAATTTTAATTCCTCTTTCTGTAAACTGGCTCCTAAAGAACCACATCTAGTTTGCAATCAGATAATTTACGACAAAGCGTCATTTTTACTTTGTTCGACTGTACGTCACAGCAAAAAACTGAAAACAGATCTACACATTAACACGTTTAAATTGTTTGTACCCTGAGATCAAGGATTACACGCAAAAGATCATTCGGTGGAAAAAGGTCCCTGCTTTACTGAAATTCTAGATTATTTTTAATTTACTGCAAGATTATAAAGTAAACCAAAAATAAAAAGAAAAAGTAAAATTAAGCGCTTCTTTTTTTAAAGGAAAAATTTACTTCTAGGATTTATGAAGTACCGATAAACTGAAAGTTCTGATCTTAGATTATAGGAATAAACGACTAAAAATTTCAAACCCTTAAATTTAATATTCTTGATGATTAACTTAACATGTTATGAGACAATAGAGTTTTATTATATTGTATATAAATGTGCATAATGTATGTTTTTCTCTGTTTTTATTAAACTAAAACAAAAAAAATCACCAAATTTAGTTGAAAATGCCAAAAAAAATTATTGAGCAATTTTTTTAAAAAGCAACCTAATAAATCACAGAATTATGTCAAAGATGACATTATTTTTGTAAAGTTCTGAAGATTTAAACACGTTTTTAAACCAAAAATCAAGTTTTTCTTCCTGTTTTTATTAAACTCGAACAAAGAAATCACCAAATTTGGTCGAAAATGTGCAAAAATTTACCCTTTCTAAGTGTTTATTCAGCAAAAACTCAATTATTGCGCAAAATTTCTTAAAAAGTAAGCCAATAAATCACAGAATTATGTCAAAGCTCACATTATTTTTGCAAGTTTTGAAAATTTGAACATGTTTTAGACCTAAAATCAAGTTTTTTATTTTAATTATTATAATATAATATTTTTTTATTATATGTTATATATATATAATATTATAATATACAACATTTATTATTATAAAGAACATTATTTATGTTCTATATGACAACACTAACTTGAATGTTAAGTTATTTTTTGTTGCCATCGATAAAAAACAAAGACGGTACGGTGCAAATAAAAGAAACTTCACTTTACTTTACTTTACTTTGGACAAAAATTAAGTTGCTGAACAAAAACATTATTATTTGTTATGGTATTTTAAAACAAACAATACTTAAATGCTGTTTTGTAAAAAAACTATGTAAAATAAATAAATAAATACATAAATGGTAACTAAATTCAATTGGACACCAATAATTAATTACCAATTAGACTGTGAGAGATAAGTAGTTTTTTGCCCGCGTGAGAATTTTATAAATCCGCTTAAAAAATCAATTATTTTTATATAAACAACAATTAGTAAAGTCATTTGCAAAAAATCAAAAGACCACAGTCTGGAAGCGAATAAAAAACTGTTACGATCGATTTATTTAACCCCTAGCTGTCCGTTCAAGTCTTACTCGTCCGCAAAATTGGGCGACTCGATGAGATTACATTTACTATTCTTCCGCAGGATATTTTTAATCGTTGTACTATTTTGCCGACTGAAGGTAATATTCGTGTCAACACTAAACGATCGGTTTTTCTCTTGACACATCAGACTTAAATGTTCCATAGTCAGCAATGAATTGATACATTGCAAATCAATTTGACTTATCTACAACCGCTTTTTAACCCCAGTCTCTCCTTCCCCACCCTCGACTTACCACATCAGCTAACTCGTAATAATATTTATTATTCATATAACTAATTCTCGAATTATTGCTTGTTTGTACTCGTCCATGTTGCGGCTCGATCCAAACCTCAGTAACCATCTGAAGCTCGGATTCGTATTCAGTCTCAAAATCCTCTTCTTCGGACCCACTATACACCTCCTCCCCCCACCAGGCGCGATGTGGCGGGAAGAGCACATATTGCACCACGCAACTCGCGCTCGGTTCCATCCACAGCTCCAACACCATCGTGATAATCCCAGATGAGGAGTGCGCGAAACTGAACCCCTCTTTGATCCTCATTCGGGTCAAAGTGGTCAAAATCCGCGAAATAGCGTTGTCTAAAAGCCTCGGATTCGAACTATGGGACGCACTCCAAATCCACCTTTTGTGGTAGAGATACCGCGACAGTGTCGTGAAGAGAGACCCCGTGAGGGGGCCGGGCACCGCCATGGTGGTGTTGGGCGGCTGCGTCCCGTCAGGGAATATCACGGTGCTGAAATCATTGGGAAGACGCTCGTATCGGATCAAGATTTTTTCCAAAGGTTTTTGCAACAGAACGCAGCAAACGTTCTCTTTTGATTTTGCGGGGCTTGGCATGTAGGAGAGAGCCGCGAGTTCTTTCTTTAAGGCCTCGCACGTGTTGTGGCGGATGTGTCCGGGAGTGCTTGTCACGAATCCGATGTTGAGAACGGCGCAAGGAAGTTTTGAACTGATCCGGACTATGCAGAACCACGATGGAGGCTTGTTGGCTTCCGGGGGTTTCGTCTCGTCTTTGTACAAGTGTTTTAAATACGTGTGATTGTCGATTAAGACGAAGGAAGCCCACTCGGAGAGCTTGCCGTAGAGCGCTGTGGCCGCCTGACGACATTGGACCACCTGACGAATAATTAAAATTTCGGTCGGAAAGTTTCAATTCATAGTCCAGGCAAATGCGCCTTCAAATATATGAATTTTTGAATAAAAAGTACTGTAAAGTATTCAAAAATGTTGAATCAAAGATATTTATTCCAGCCCATAAGAAGAGATTTACGAAATAATTTTTTTTTTCAAGATTATTCAAAGTAGAAAAATAACACAAAATTTTCTGCTGTATTTAGGGTTGCTATAATTCGTGTCTAGTCAAGTGATACGGGATATACCGGGAATAGAGGTGAAGGTGTACAAAATGTTTTTTTTAACCATATTAAGCTCATAAATATTTTAATACCCAAAAAATATAATGCAGGAAAAAATTAATATTTCAAGCCCCTCTTCCTGCAAATTTAGGATAGAATTCCATATTTCAGTCCATTTAGAAGATTGATTTAAACTGATTCTGTCAAAATCATCTAATTTTTTGAGCAATTGTGACAATTTTTTTTAAATATTCTACAGTGGTTGTAAGAAAATTTGCAACTTCTTTCTCAAAAATTTCTCCTTTGTTTCCAGTTTTTGGAGAATCTTTTTGGAGACTATTTTTGATTTGTCTTATTAAAATGCCTATAAATTTTGATTATCTTCTTTCTGTAATATTTTTTCTACATCTGCTAACAAATTACTAATTACTTCGTGGTGTTCGATTTCTAAACCTTTTTAATAACCGGTAAATTTATATTAATGTTTAATTTGTTTTGATTCTGTGAGCATTTTTTGTATTAATAATTTCTTTTAAAAATACTATCCCTTGATAGCACTGAAATTCGGGACCAAAATTGGGCGCAACAGAATTAGCTCATGAATATTTTAATACTCAAAAAATACATATAAAACAAAATGTAATGCAAGAAAAAATTAATATTTCAAGCCCCTCTTCCTGCAAATTTAGGATAGAATTCCATATTTCAGTCCATTTAGGGGACTGATTTAAACTGATTCTGTCAAAATCATCTAATTTTTTGAGCAATTGTGACCATTTTGTTTAAATATTCTACAGTGGTTGTAAGAAAATTTGCAACTTCTTTCTCAAAAATTTCTCCTTTGTTTCCAGTTTTTGGAGAATCTTTTTGGAGACTATTTTTGATTTGTCTTATTAAAATGCCTATAAATGTTGATTATCTTCTATCTGCAATATTTTTTCTACATCTGCTAACAAATTACTAATTACTTCGTGGTGTTCGATTTCTAAACCATTTTAATAACCGGTAAATTTACGTTGATGCTTAATTTGTTTTGATTCTGTGAGCATTTTTTGTATTAATAATTTCTTTTAAAAATACTATCCCTTGATAGCACTGAAATTCGGGAGCAAAATTAGGCGCAACAGAATTAGCTCATGAATATTTTAATACCCAAAAAATACAAATAAAACAAAATGTAATGCAGGAAAAAAATAATATTTCAAGCCCCTCTTTCTGCAAATTTAGGATAGAATTCCATATTTCAGTCCATTTAGGGGACTGATTTAAACTGATTCTGTCAAAATCATCTAATTTTTTGAGCAATTGTGACCATTTTGTTTAAATATTCTACAGTGGTTGTAAGAAAATTTGCAACTTCTTTCTCAAAAATTTCTCCTTTGTTTCCAGTTTTTGGAGAATCTTTTTAGAGACTATTTTTGATTTGTCTTTTTAAAATGCCTATAAATTTTGATTATCTTCTTTCTGTAATATTTTTTCTACATCTGCTAACAAATTACTAATTACTTCGTGGTGTTCGATTTCTAAACCTTTTTAATAACCGGTAAATTTATATTGATGTTTAATTTGTTTTGATTCTGTGAGCATTTTTTGTATTAATAATTTCTTTTAAAAATACTATCCCTTGATAGCACTGAAATTCGGGACCAAAATTGGGCGCAACAGAATTAGCTCATGAATATTTTAATACCCAAAAAATACAAATAAAACAAAATGTAATGCAGGAAAAAATTAATATTTCAAGCCCCTCTTCCTGCAAATTTAGGATAGAATTCCATATTTCAGTCCATTTAGGAGACTGATTTAAACTGATTCTGTCAAAATCATCTAATTTTTTGAGCAATTGTGACCATTTTTTTTTAAATATTTTACAGTGGTTGTAAGAAAATTTGCAACTTCTTTCTCAAAAATTTCTCCTTTGTTTCCAGTTTTTGGAGAATCTTTTTGGAGACTATTTTTGATTTGTCTTATTAAAATGCCTATAAATTTTGATTATCTTTTTTCTGCAATATTTTTTCTACATCTGCTAACAAATTACTAATTACTTCGTGGTGTTCGATTTCTAAACCTTTTTAATAACCGGTAAATTTATATTAATGTTTAATTTGTTTTGATTCTGTGAGCATTTTTTGTATTAATAATTTCTTTTAAAAATACTATCCCTTGATAGCACTGAAATTCGGGACCAAAATTGGGCGCAACAGAATTAGCTCATGAATATTTTAATACCCAAAAAATACATATAAAACAAAAGGTAATGTAGGAAAAAATTAATATTTCAAGCCCCTCTTCCTGCAAATTTAGAATAGAATTCCATATTTCAGTCCATTTAGGGGACTGATTTAAACTGATTCTGTTAAAATCATCTAATTTTCTGAGCAATTGTGACCATTTTGTTTAAATATTCTACAGTGGTTGTAAGAAAATTTGCAACTTATTTCTCAAAAATTTCTCCTTTGTTTCCAGTTTTTGGAGAATTTTTTTGGAGACTATTTTTGATTTGTCTTATTAAAATGCCTATAAATGTTGATTATCTTCTATCTGCAATATTTTTTCTACATCTGCTAACAAATTACTAATTACTTCGTGGTGTTCGATTTCTAAACCATTTTAATAACCGGTAAATTTACGTTGATGCTTAATTTGTTTTGATTCTGTGAGCATTTTTTGTATTAATAATTTCTTTTAAAAATACTATCCCTTGATAGCACTGAAATTCGAGACCAAAATTGGACGCAACAGAATTAGCTCATGAATATTTTAATACCCAAAAAATACAAATAAAACAAAATGTAATGCAGGAAAAAATTAATATTTCAAGCCCTTCTTCCTGCAAATTTAGGATAGAATTCCATATTTCAGTCCATTTAGGAGACTGATTTAAACTGATTCTGTCAAAATCATCTAATTTTTTGAGCAATTGTGACCATTTTTTTAAATATTCTACAGTGGTTGTAAGAAAATTTGCAACTTCTTTCTCAAAAATTTCTCCTTTGTTTCCAGTTTTTGGAGAATCTTTTTGGAGACTATTTTTAATACCTCTTATTAAAATGCCTATAAATTTTGATTATCTTCTTTCTGCAATATTTTTTCTACATCTGCTAACAAATTACTAATTACTTCGTGGTGTTCGATTTCTAAAACTTTTTAATAACCGGTAAATTTACATTGATGTTTAATTTGTTTTGATTCTGTGAGCATTTTTTGTATTAATAATTTCTTTTAAAAATACTATCCCTTGATAGCACTGAAATTCAGGACCAAAACTGAACGCAACAAAATTAGGCATGGAATCTTTAATTAAGGTGACAGTGCCGTATATACGGGACTTATGGCAACCCTAGCTGTACTAGAAAAGAAAGGTCGTTTTCTGATTTAAAACTGCCTTAAAAAGACGTTTAGAAAAATAAAATTCGCCAAAATTTGCGTGTACATCCTCATAGCAAACTGAAAAATTGCAATTTTCTAGTGTCATATTTGTGTTAAGAGAGTTTCGAGATGTGATTTTTTTATTTTAAAATGTAGATCCTTACATAATCGGAATATAAGTTCAATAGTTCAAACAAGTTTTTGGTGCATGAATTATTTCGATATCTCGTCGTCCGACTTATCTGAGTTTGTAGTTCATTTTTTCTATTACAAACATTTAGAGGTCCTAAAATGGTAATAATCAATAAATCCATTTAAGTCACGTCAAATAATAGCTTCCCTACGATCTATATCGTTTGAAATTTGTTAAAAAAGCAAAATTTATTCCTAATTCGTTACTTTCTAGCTTTTTAATTACTGCAACTAACCATTTTAAAGACGTCATGCACGTCTTTCTTTCTCTGACTGCATCCATCCCCAATAAATCAAATGATGATAATTGTAAAAATTATTTAAAAATATTTAGTTTCGTATACACAAATATTTTAACAATTTCATGGTTAGACACACAATGTTTTTAAACATAGATAAACAATTTTGGTAAACTACTGTTGTTTAAATGTTGTTAATTTTTTAGCTGTCGTTACATATTTGCTTATCAGAAGAATAAAATTAATAATATTTTTTATTATAATTAATTAATTTTCTCGATGTTTACTGAGTTCTTTGAATTAGCTGCTCAATTATGTTGAATAGAAATAAACAATCAATATCTTTACTATTTAAACCCATGAAAATATTATTCATCGTACTTGAAAAAGAAATCTTTATTGCTCATTAATCGAAAAACACTTTTCAAGTATTTTTGAATAATTTATTACTTTTATTAGCCTTAGCCTAATTAAAAAATAATAATGAAATTAATACAACCACGGAAAATCAAAACAGGCGTTTATATTACCTGTCTCTCAACTAAACAAATCATAATTTACTAATAATAATAGCTTATTTCCCATGATAATTTACATTATGTAGGAATTTTCACTATAAATAAATACACACACATATAAACATGTCAAAATTATAATACGAAAAGTTGTTCCAACGAATAGAAGCACTGGGCAAGTATCTTTTAATACAGTTTAACATGTTAGGCAATTTTTTAAAAACTCTTAAACCTAGATAATTTGGTGAACTATGTACAACATTAATTCTACCACATGGTACACAAGAATTATTCTTTTGTTTTAATCACTTATTTAAATAAATTACACACGTCACAGGAAGTATTTTTAATTCTTTAAAATATCTACAACTATGACGCATAGAAATTTTTGTTTTATTTTTAATTTTTGTGCTATCAATACACTATAATCCAAAGTGGAAACTCCCCGAAAGTCCAAAAAACAAAGTCAACTTTTGCATAATATATTTTGGTTAGTTGAGAATGATTTAAAACATAGAAAGGTACTTGAACGAACGTAATTTAGAAATCACGTTCAAGCAATCGCTTTTCCAATTAATATTAAGATGTTCGTCCATATGTAACCCAAGACAATAAACTATACCTTCTTGAGTAGTGGTCACACTTGCATTATTGTTCTAGTTTTTTTTGATAACTAGTATTACTTAGTATTTTATTTAGTTTTTTGATTATTAAAATGAAAGTCTCTTTCATTAAAAAAAAACTGATACTTTACTCAATATGTCAGACGACTTTTTTAACCAAGGATGGAGTACTTTGTCTTTAAAAACCAAAGATAAAACGTTAGCGTACAAAAAATAATGACAGTCTAATTTACATTGATCTATTTTTTTATATATGAAATAAATAACATGGGTCCCAAAATTGACCCTTGAGGTACTCCCGTTCTTACATCGAGATTTATAGATGTAACTTCGTGGATAACATTTCTATGTTTAGATTTTAACAATACAAACTGTTTACGTCCCTCTAAAAATGATTTTATCCAACTTATTTGCTTCCAACGCTACAATAATATTTTCGTATAAAAAAGGCTGTTGTAGTGGATTTACTTTCAGGAAATCCATGCTGCTCTTTTGATAATATATTATGCTTCTTTAAAAGTGTTTGAAGTCTGTATAGAAAGGCATACCCAAAAACTTTCGAGTATGAGAAGGAAACAGCCACAGATCGATATTTTTTTAATAAATTTTTTTAATACTATACCTCTTTTCCATTTGATTTACAAGTTTGAGAAATAAAAATGTCTAGAAATAAGTTCTCCAATTAGCGGAAAGTAAATAAATTTAAAATAATTTCGTTATAAATAGGAGGCTGAAAATTTTCGAGAACCGATAACTGCGATTAGTTAGAAAATGACTTATTTAAAAAAATTTGGATAAAAAAAAGCGTTTAGTGCTAGTGGCGGTGGCAACACCACAAACAAACACCACTGTATTTTCTTTTTTTCAGAAAATCTCGAGCAATGAAAAAAATTTTCTTTGATTCAACGTTATTGAATACTTCACGGTAACTTAAATCATCAAATATATCATCCAAAATGTTGATTTGAAGGCGTATTTAATGGCTAATTACTTGGTATCGCTGGGAAGAGTTGGGCAAGTGCAGGTGTTTGGGCAGCGGATTGTCATGTTTCAAAATAAGCGAGACTTTATGCGTATGGAACCACTTCCTCCAATTGCTCGCCTCCATTTGGCAAATACCTTGCCACGAGTTCACGAACTTCGGACACGTGGTACTGCTAAAAAAGGCTTCGCATTTAAATAAACACAATTGGAGTCGTCATACCTCGGCGACAAAAGTAGACTATTGGAATCAGGGCAAGGTGAATTTAAATTAAAAACAGGAATTCCACTCCGCACGCTTTCGGGTAACGTGTACCACACATTCGAATTTTGAAAATTGGTTAACTGTTGAGCAAAATTTAAATCGGCCGACGACAATTGCGACAAACGCATCCAGAAGCGCTCAATTATCGCTTGGCGGTACAGCGACTTCGAGTCTTTTTTTATGAGGCAAGTGATATCGTGCAGGAATTCGTAAGGCGCTAAAATGAATATTTCCAAATGGGTGTTGTTTTTAACCACCGGCCATTGCGACGACAGTTTGTATATTATGTAAATCAGCGATTTCCATTGCAAACCTAACTGGACTTCAATCATGCCATTAAGGTAGTTAATATTCTGGAAAAAAATAGTAGATTAAATTCTTACGCCACGTTTTTTTTACTTCAACAGCGAAACCTTCGCGCATTCGGCGCGACAGTAACAGTAAAATGGAAGCACTAGTAGTATCATCAGTCTGTCGCTTTGAAAGCAAATTTGGAGTTTTGTGACTATAAAAATTATCATTTCTGCAACAAAATTAACAGTAGGAGCACCACCAACTCGGGCAACATACGGAGACCTCCACTTTGCCAAATCGTGACCTTTGCGGTAGTCACATCTGACGGCGCTGTGGAACGACCACAGTAGAAACAGCTCGTGGTAAATGTTCATAGGCATGGACGGCTCGTGCTTCTAACAAAACAATTAAACTCAGCCCCCGGTTGACTGCACACTTACAATATCGGGGGACGTCTCCAAACAGGTACCCATAGTACTGTGCGAAAAAAAATTAAGCAAGTCGGTGTAAGAGATATACCCGGCGCTAGAATGCGGGTGAAATGACGACCCGACTTTAATGAACGAGACAGCGATGCTGTCGTAATGCAACTGAAAGAGAAGAGTTTCCATTATGTTGGAGTCGGGCATTGCGACAACTCCATCAGTTATGACTAGAATATCTGCAAAATCACAATTACGAGGCGAAAAATCACCACGAAAGCACCTACGACTTATGCTATTTTCAGGAAGGAGAGATACAGCCAACATCGAATATCGTAGCATGTTTACAAAATTGGCATCGGGGGAGACCATCGGTACTTTAGTGTTTTTTTCGTTTTCCGGGAGATCAAATAAGCTACCGACGATTCGTTCGTTCTGGGTCTGAAAGCAAAACTTGACCACTTGGCACTCGCAAGGCCAAAGGGGCAAAAGTTGAACCAACTGAATTGAATTAAATTTAGTTTCAGAACAAGCGCCAACGGAAAAATCGTAAAAAAATTTCATTCAAATTTTAACCAGGGTTCAGGTATTAGTAAAAGTGGACTTTTGATATTTTGTAGACTTTATTTATACTCTACGACGCAGTTCACCTTTTTAATGGCATGCTATTATATTTTTGTGCTCATTAGGTTATTCTTTAAGCTTCTTACCGTCCCAAAAATTCTTTTCAAATCCGTTCAGGAAAAAATAAGAACGAAAAAAAGCGGTTTTATCGGTTTATTTTTAAAAATTAATTAAAAATGCAAACAGTGCTTCTTTCATAACATTATGACTAGCTACGTGTTGAACAAGATCTAGCAAATTTATTAATTAAATTTAATTTATCTGAATTACCACAAGTTCTTTGCAATTTACTTCCAAACTTTTTAAATTTAGGAGCTTTTCATAAAAATTGGTTATTTTAAATGAGAACCCCTGTTTATTTTTACATCATCCGATGCACAATTAAAAAAAAATTATAACCATTTCATTGCAAATCTAAACACAGCCGGAGTTATTTAATAGTTATAAAATAATAATATATAATAATATTAATAATATAATAAATAATCTTTGTTAGTCTTTATTATAAGCGAAGTTTAGCCGAAGCTTTTCCAACTTAACCCAATACAAAGGAATATATAAAAAGAATAAAATAATTATAATCATGCATAAATAGGAAAATGAAAAAAGAAAAAACAAAAAAAAAGAAAATGTGAATGAAAAGAAAAAAGTACATAATAGCAAAAAAGAAAAATAATACATTTTTTATTGATGTGTATTTATGATTTCACAGTGTACCAATAAAGAAAAATACGTAAAGTTATTTGGATAACTGGTCTTCAAAACACTTGCTCTATTTCGAGCACTTATACTTTAATATACTATTTTACTTCTTTGCGAAAACTGTTTAAATGAAGCGATTTGAAGTATGTATTGTAAACAGAAACTGCACTACAAGTAAATAAATGTTTAAACATAGCTGATGAATAAACATACCTAATATAAGAAAAAAACAGGATTGAAACTATTTTCGACTTTTGTCGTTTTCTAATTCCACATTGAATGATGTAAAAATAAACAAAAAACAGAAGCTCCCATTTGACATAAACATAATAAAAAGATAAAGCAAGTAAATAGTGAACACCCTTTAGTAATTCACATCAATCAAACTTAACATGCACCTAGGAATAATATTATCAAGAAAGCATTGTTTGTATTTTTTATTAATTTTTAAAACTAAAGGTGTAAAACAAATTATTTTGGTTTTTATTTTTTAATAGTAATCCCAGAACCGATTTAAAAAATTAGGGATATGTAAGACGCTAAAAAGATATCCAAATGAGCACAAAAAATAATAGCATGCTATTAAAAAATTATTATTCAGCCATTCTATTTTAACGGATGGGACACTTTGCACAAATTTTTTGATCTTATTTTCAGCTTTTATAAACAGCATCAGCAGAAGTAATTTTTTTTTCTCTGTAGAAACTTAGTACCAGTCAAACAGTTTGCAACCTTCAACTGGAGCCACATTTGAAAATTTTGAAATATGAGCAGGAAAAACGAAATACAAATTGGTGACGGACGAAACACAAAAATACCTCACACTGCTAATCTGCTAATTTAAAAGGCACTATTCCACAAATATTTTTGAAGTAAAAGATGAATCTTGAAACTTTTAAACCATGAAACCGAAAAACAAAGCAATGTGTAACGACTTCTGATTAATTTACTTTTTATTTATGGACGGGACATAACGGATGGAACAAAAAATCTTGTGTATGAACATAACTGTAAAAAATTTATTCAGGCACGTTTTAATTATTAAGGACTTTAAAAATATATCAAAATTATAGACAGTGGAAATTAAAAATTCTTGGTCTTGTTTAGCAACGTGAGAAATAAGGGCAACATTTAAACGGACAGGACAGCAAAATTTACGAAAATAAAAAACTAACATTTTCTAAACTACCAGAAACTAGAAAAACACCCTTCAAAAATTATTCAACAGTTGTAGAAACAGTTGTAGGACTTCAGCAGTCAACAGTATTTTAATAATAATAATAATAATAATTTCTATCAATTTATACAGATGTAGTAACAAAACTGATACGAAAAACGTCAGTATTATACACAGAAATAACAATAACATAAAAATAATTTTAAGACATAAGTCAAAAAACCTGTCTATTATAGAATTCATTCAAAGTATATGGTTCGAGATCCAAAATGTAGTCAAATATTTTCTTTTTAAATAAATTTAAATTACAAGGTGTGCGTAGATGCACAGGTAAACTATTGTATAGTTTTATTCCTGCATAATGAGAATTTTTTCCGTCAGCGTGAGTTTGTGTCTTGGATACTCTAAGTCTACTTTGCGAGTGTTGTACCTATAGTCGTTAGTGACATTAAATAGTAGATTCTGTTTAAAGAAAAATAAAAGTAATCTATATATGTATAAACCAGTTACTGTCAAAAAGTTATTGATTTTAAAGATGTCCATACAAGTTTCATTATATTTTAAGTTAAACATAGTTCTCATGACTTGTTTTTGAGCAACAAATACTTTTGATATCTTTCCACTTTGCCCCCAAAATATTATACCGTAGCTTAGTAATGATTGAAAATTTGCGAAGTATATTATTCTTAGTTGTTCAATGTTAATGTATTTTTTTAAAACACGTATTATTAGTCCAGCTTAACTTATGGTCAATGCATATTCCCAGAAAATTAGTTTTCTCTATTAATTCAATTTCTTTAGATGATATTACAATTTTATTCGGTTTCTCTGTATTCTTGTGAACACATATTGCAAAATGAATGCCGTAGGTTTTTTCAAAATTTAACACTAATTTATTTTCTTTAGTCCAGTTTATTACCTTATTCATGCATATCTTTGCTTCTTTCATTGTATGTCATATTTTCACCCCAAATTAATATGTTTGTGTCATCAGCAAAGTTAACTGCACTATTGTCTGAAAATGTTAAAATGTTTAATAGGTCGTTTATATAAATTATGAAAAATAAAGGCCCTAGTATACTACCTTGAGGTACACCTTGTTAAATTAGAAGTTTATTTGATGTATATAAAGTACTGTTTTTGTTATTGTGACCTGCTGATACCTATTATTAAGATAAGATGTGATCAACTTTAACATAATTCCTCTTATGCCGTATTTCTTTAATTTACTTATTAGGATGTTATGATCTAGGCAATCGAAGGCTTTAGAGAAATCTAAGAAAATTCCAAGAACCACCTTTTTTCTTCTAATTTATCTAACAGAGCATTAGTGAAGCTAAATATAGCTGAGTCAACAGATTTCCCTTTAATGTACCCGTGTTGGGATGAATTCAGTAGCTGAAATTTCATTAAAAAGTTAGTAATTCTGGAAGATATAACAGTTTCAAAAATTTTAGAAAACGATGACAGCAGACTAATTGGCCTATAATTTGATATTAATGTCACCTTTTTTGTATATAGGAAGAACTTTATTTTATGTTCTCGCCTACCTCTCCCATTTTAAATCCACAACAAAAAACTCTTTTCTTACAAAACACTTAAATATAAACCGAACCGTGTATTTTAAAAGAAACATAACATACAAAAATTATTTTGAAAATTTCGGTGTCAGGTCGCATTATTTCTGAAATTCCTATATAATGGAATCATACTATTTTGGGACACTCTGTATAATAAAAAATAATTTCCTGAAATGCGTCCTAGAGTATAAATAACATCTACAAAATTTCAAAAGTCCAAACTTAATAACTGATCAAGGTATGGTAACTTGTCCCCTTTGGCCAAACATGTCCATACTTTTTGTCGTTCGTTCTGGTCGTGAACCATTGCCGTAACATCGGCGATTTTCCCTTCAAGCACGTGAAACTGGCTTTGAACGAACGCGACAATTTCGTGCAGATTAGTTGAAGTTATTTGGACGCCTTTGACTAGAACTTGTTGCGCTGGACTCATAAAAAACGGGGTGTTCACCATAACGGTGAGATAGAGACTTGGCTGGAAAACAAGGGAATTGCCAGGAATTGTGAACTGAAAGGCATCAGTCAGCGAGAATATTATTTCCACCTTCCACAACCTGTCTAGTTAAACCTTCCACACTAGTTTTGAACGAATTAAGTATCTCGTCGAAGAGAATCTCGCCCTTCTGGATATCGACAATGCACTGCGAGGGACTCATGTCCAGGCAATACACAAATCGGTAGCTGTGGGCGAGAAAAATCACCTCCGTTCGACAAGTTACTAAATAGCGATTGCATTTTGATATTTGCTGTTCTCGGGCTATTGCTGATACGATTTCAATATCATTCGATGAGACGTTCTGAAAGATTTGTTCACCTCAACTAAATTAAGATCACGGTTTGGTTTACCCATTTTTGGAGCACGGGCACGGTTATAACCGTGTTTAAGTGATCTAAAAGCCACTGCAATCTCGAGGCTCTCGAAACGGGAACATCTTTTGGCAACAATAAATACACAGCTTTGGCCTCTAGTACCGTCGATTCCGTTTCTTCCGAGTAAAGAAAATCACCAGGGTAAAGGTCTTCATGCTCTAATGAGAAAAACAATCGCAAAGAATTTCAAAAATGTTAATAAAACCGCTCGAACAAGTTTCAATAATTAGAACGCAGTTTGGTTTTTTCATGCGGGTATGGCACTGACCGGTAATCAGTTCTCAAATGAAAAACACGACTATTTTTTATAGCCTAGGTGACACAGATTTCGATCGAGAGATATTAAATGGGACATGTAATGACCCTGTTAAAACGAGTTGGACGTGTCTTAAATAATAAAAAGTTGGCAAAAATTACAAATGCCAAGCGTTAATTGGACAATTATTATTGTGATAAGTGACTGATAAAAGAAGCAGTGACCCTTCAAGCTGACTTACCCTTGACTGATAGTTCAACTCCTTCATCAGAATCCAGACTTTGGGAATCAAGTTCCATACTTTTTCGAAAAACTCACATCACTGGAACACAACGACTACTGAAGGACAACAAACAAACACACGTGTTATGCAGAATCCACCAGAGGAAAACAATAAATGATTACAGTATTAATTTATCCAGTCATTGAAAACATAAACAGATGCAATTAGATACATGCCAGGGGACGTCGTTACATAAATTACATTTGTTTATTATTAACAACAACTACTCCGCGACTTTAATATCAATAAACAAATATTTGCGTAAAAAACACTCAAAAAGATTACATCACGAGACAATCAACATAACCTCCAATAATAGTGTTTGTTTTGAAAACCACTTTCAGGTGATTGATCTCATTTTTATTATAACTAAAGCTGGAGTTTTATTGCGGAAATAAAGCACTACCACAAGTTATAAATAGCGAAACAGTTAAATTTCAACTATATATTAATACGCGTAAAAGTGACGTCTCATTTAAAAACTACTGCAAATGTACAGCACTCGACGCGCAATTCAAAAATTATTTTAAAACACTATTTGAACTACTTACTCAAAATCAAAACAATTAATGTTTCCTTTAAACAAAACAATTTTTGAAGTTAACCAACATATTGCAAGAAAACTGTTAGGGCGCGCCACTGACTTTTATTGTTTTATCGAAATCCGGATGTCGTGGAAGACAGCACCAAAAATGGTGCAGGCGTCATGAACATTACAGTCGACCAGACAATCGAAGCTACACCATTTCCCCACCATTCTCGTTTTCTGCAGCCAAGTTCACACCAGGAAACTTATCAAAAATAATCGTAAATCATTATAAAAACATCAATAATGTGTTTCTATTACAAATTAAAACTTAACTGTATTTAATTTCTGCATTTTTTATTCTGATATTCAAGCAATGCAACGTGATTTTTTTTCACCCTGCAATTTTCTTTATTTTTGCAGGAGATTAAGTTCTTCGATAGGGTTTTCGACTGTAAAAAAATCATGTTCGGACAAACACCCCTTGGGACCTTAACGAGTTTTTTTAATTTTTATAAAGTTTCTCTATTTTGCAAACTTTATTTTTTTGCGCCCACTTTATATCCCGCAATTTTCTTTATTTTTGCAGCAGATCAAGCCCTCCGATAGGGCTATCGACTGTAAAAAAAATCATGTTCGGACAAACACCCCTTGGTACCTTAATGAATTTTTAAAAATTCTTTAAAATTTCCCGAATTCGCAAACTTTATGTTTAAAAATTTATTACAGTATTCAGAATGGCTCCCGAAGGGCAAATCAGTTATTACAGGAAAGGAGGAAAATAGTAAAAATAATGAATACCAAAAAAATTCATAACTCAAAAACTAAAAGTCGTAGAGCAATGCGGTTTATTCCATTGAATTCAGCGGCTCATTTTGCGTATAAAACCATATTTTAAAGAGATGTAAACTTTTAAAGTTTTTTACTAAAAATTAAGATAGTAATATCTATAGTGAAAAATTTTATTTACCAAAAAAATTCATAACTCAAAAACTAAAAGTCGTAGAGCAATGCGGTTTGTTCCATTGAATTCAGCGGCTTATTTTGCGTATAAAACCATCTTTTAACAAGATGTAAACTTTTAAATTTTTTTGCTAAAAATTAAGATAGCAATATCTATAGTGAAAAATTTTATTTACTAAAAAAAAATTCATAACTCGAAAACTAAAAGTCGTAGAGCAATGCGGTTTGTTCCATTGAATTTAGCGGCTCATTTTGCGTATAAAACCATGTTTTAACGAAATGTAAACTTTTAAAGTTTTTTGCTAAAAATTAAGATAAGCAATATCTATAGTAGAAAATTTTATTCAAAAAAAATTCATAACTCGAAAAATAAAAGTCGTAGAGCAATGCGGTTTATTCTAGTGAATTCAGCGGCTTATTTTGCATATAAAACCATCTTTTAACAAGATGTCAACTTTTAAAGTTTCTTGCTAAAAATTAAGATAAGCAATATCTATAGTAGAAAATTTTATTCACCAAAAAAAATTTATAACTCAAAAACTAAAAGTCGTAGAGCAATGCGGTTTGTTCCGTTAAACTCAGCGGCTCATTTTGCGTATAAAACCATCTTTTAACAAGATGTAAACTTTTAAAGTTTTTTGCTAAAAATTAAGATAGTGGAAAATCTACAGAAGAAAATTTTATTTACCAAACAAAATTCATAACTCAAAAACTAAAACTCGTAGAGCAATGCGGTTTGTTCAGTTGAATTCAGCGGCTCATTTTGCGTATAAAACCATCTTTTAACAAGATGTAAACTTTTAAAGTTTTTTGCTAAAAATTAAGATAGGCAATATCTAGTGAAAAATTTTATTTACCAAAAAAAATTCATAACTCAAAAACTAAAAGTCATAGAGCAATGAGGTTTGTTCCATTGAATGACCGATTGTTTAACAAACCACGTAAAAATTTATAATTCTGTTACCAGGGTTCGATGGGCTAGCAGGTGAGGATTCACTTAGTCTAAGAACTTTGTAGTTAAATTACCAGTTAGTGCCCAAAAACTCACAAAACTGCAACGACTTTATTTATTAACAAAAAAATTTAATAAAAATCGAGAATGGTCCTTACCAATGTACAGGTGGTGTGTAAAATTTCAGGATTTTCATTACATTAGAAGTCGCGATTTTCTTGGGTGCGCGATAAGGTTGCGACACCTGGTATGTAAGCATTACATTACTCACACATCAGTGAGTTGGTGCGCCGGCTTTTGAGCACCCGGTATAGGTAATTATGTATACAGCGTCTCCCAGATCTCGCTCCCCACCGGAAAGATGCATATAGTTTAGACAATTCTGAAGCTAAAATTCTTTTAGAAAAAATTTCTAACTCTGCGTTTGTGAGATAGTTACCATTTAAAAGTAGCCAATCACAAAAGGTTTATTTGCGGAAGAGTGCAAAAACAAAACACGTTACCATACCAAAAGAGAGTGACAATAAGTAGAAAGTTAATTGACCTAACTTTTCGAAAATATTTTGTCAGGCAATTTTCAAGAGAACCGTAAAATTTGAATGAAAATTGATACTGACAACACAATTGAGAAAGTTCTGAATAATAATTTTCCAATTTATTCTAACTCTTGTGTGATATTCGTAAAACTAATTTTTGATGTTTCGTTCGAAATTTTTTTAAATTTATCGTGCCTAGAATGTCCGTTTTTTTTCGATCTTGGTGGTTTTGTTCCACAGACATCAAATTAAAATAAAACTTTTACTCAAAAAAAACCATCATACTTAACGGCAAAAAATACTGGTATATGTTAAGTAAAAAATTACCAGTATAATATTGATTTAATTGGTAAGTATATACTATATGAAGAGACAGATATTTAGTTGGTTGTTTATTCACAATATGTAATGTTCACAAATGTGTGGACGACTAATCACGGCCTTTATTTTTTGGCATGAAGTGCGGTTTAAATTCGAATTAGTCGGTATTGCAGTTTGTCGCCATACCGGCGGAAGCTACCGTTGTTGTTACAAATGCGAGTGCGGTAGTGTGACTGGCGAAAAATGGCGCTTAGGACCTGGGAAGTTGAAGTTTTTAATGTGACAGAAGACATTGTTTGCACTCCAAAATATAACAAAAAAGTGAAACTTAGAGCCGATTATGATCCACAAGGAATTAGCATTAAATTACTCGACGGTATGTATAAAAAAAGTGATATTTTTATGTAGCATCATGCAGGTATCACTACTGTCTTTTTTTATTTATCATTGTCAATATTATGATATTTTTCGTAAATTGGTGGCACCACTCCCAATTCCCGTGATTTTGTTTCACCCAGAGAATCTCGTTGCGAGCCAGTTTTGTAAAATTTCAGGTGACGACTCTCACGTTTTATCAGAATTTCCCATTAGTTCGTCTTCGGAGTGCTGCCGCGTGGGGCCTAAATCCTACATATTTTCCTTTGATAACGAAGCCCTGTTGTTCAAGTTCGGCTCCATTGAAGGTAATTAGAGGGAAACCCGAGAAATCGCCTAACTGTGTTTAATTTCAAGACGCGAGGAGCTTTACTATTGCTATAACAAAGGTCAAGTCTGGGAAAGGTGCTTCGGTTTTTTCGGTTAGGACCGAAGACTCGTCCGCTACTCAGTATTTCCAGTTTTATGGCTACTTGTCACAGCAACAAAACATGTTACAAGACTTTGTTAGGACGTATACGTATCAAAGAGCAATATTATGTAACTTAGACGATTTTAAGGTAATTAGTCCATTGGTAATTGCCGGGTTTACATCTCAGTTTTAGGATAAAGTCATTTTGGATGTTGGTGCCGGTTCTGGCATTCTATCATTTTTTGCTGCACAAGCTGGCGCTAAGAGGATTTACGCCGTCGAAGCGTCCACAATGGCACACTTTGCGCAGGTAATTTTATAGATTTTTGCCCCAAAACGTACTAACAAGTGACTCTAGAAATTGGTGGATGCTAACAATTTGTCAGACTCAATTAAAGTAATTCCGGGTAAAATAGAAGAAATTGAACTTCCAGAAAAAGTAGATGTAATTATTTCCGAACCAATGGGTTACATGCTTTACAACGAGAGAATGTTGGAGACTTACTTGCACGCGAAAAAGTGGCTGTTGCCAGGCGGGAAAATGTACCCCTCCCGGGGGGACCTGCACATAGCGCCGTTCACCGACGATTCCCTCTACATGGAACAGTACAGCAAAGCGAATTTTTGGTAATTATCGTTAACATAGCAAAACGGAGTTAGCACTTTTGTTTGCAGGTTTCAAACGTGTTTCCATGGGGTTAACTTGTCCGCGATTCAAAACTGCGCCGTGAAGGAGTACTTTAGACAACCAATTGTTGATACTTTCGATATTAGAATTTGCATGAGCAAGTCGATTAGACACGTTGTAGATTTTTCGGAAGCTCATGAAACCGATCTTCACACTATAGGTTTGTCTCGTCTCTTGGTTGTTTCTCTACGTGCTTACTTTCTTTTCCAGATATTCCCTTGGAGTTCCATATTTTAGAATCGGGGACTTGTCACGGCTTGGCATTTTGGTTTGATGTAGCTTTTGCCGGTTCGCAACAAACCATATGGCTTAGTACCGGTCCAACCGAGCCTTTAACGCACTGGTACCAGGTTAGGTGCTTACTAGAACAGCCGCTTTTACTTAAACAAGGCCAGGTTTTAACCGGTCGAGTACTACTCGTAGCTAATAAAAGGTAAAATAGGTGGAATTTTTTCAATTTAATTTCGGATTTTTTTCCAGACAAAGTTACGACGTTACTATAGACTTAGCAGTTGAAGGAACAAACCAAAGTTCGAAAAATACCCTAGATTTGAAAAATCCATACTTTAGATATACCGGAGCGCCAGTACAACCCCCTCCCGGAATTTCAAACGTGTCACCAAGTGAGAACTACTGGAGTCAATTGGATGCTCAAGGTGTTAGGAATGGTGGGTTTTCGGCGAAGAATGCTTTTTTAACACTGAAAATAGCTCAACACGTATTTTCGTGTGGAAATTTCGTAAATAGAAAAAATAATAAAAATTGAACGAGTGACTCAAACGCAATACATAATAAATGAATGAATTAAGTAAGAATATTGAAAAATTGTCATTGAAAGAAATACTAATTTAGTTGACTAACTGCTGCAAAGGTGCAAAATAAAAAACATTGAATTGGACAGTAGCATTGTCTCGGAAAAAAACCGTCAGAAATATGCTTATATAACTTAAAATTATCTAAGGATTCCAAATTTCTCTCCGTTTTTGTTGTACGATTTTTAGTTTTAGTGATACTAGACGAAATATAATGTGACATAATTTTTGTTACGAAATATTACTAAACTAACCCAAATTTTGAATAACTTACAAACTGTGTAGGTTCAACACAAAACACAATATGTTAAAGAATTCAAGATCACGTTATTAGATTTCAGTACTTTCAAACTGCCATTATTTTGTTAAAACAAATTTCGCTAATTAATAATTAAATTGCAAGGACTCTTACCCTATAACCTTAGACTAGACTTCCAAAAAATGAACGGGTTGTTATTTTACAAATGGTAAAATGATTGAAAAGTTTGTTGTATTACCTTGTTGTCTTTAATTTTTAAATTTAGCTCACAGAATAATAAAAAAGAACTAAAAACAACTCAAGCATTGGAAGTAGTGCTGTTTAGAGAAAAAATTAAAATCTTTAATTAATATATTTTACTTTTATTTATAAATGTAATTGAATAGTATCCAGAATTGAATAGAAATTTTATCAATTGTAAATTTTAAATTATGATTTCAAAGAGATTGCCACAAACTAGCACTTTTATGTGAGTTATTATTGTTTATTTTACTTTTCAAATAATTTATTTAAAAATCGTCGAAAAGTTAGTAAACACCCATTCCATTTTAACGGAAGGGACATTACACAAATTTTTAGATTTTATTTTCAGTTTTTATGAACAGTATCAATAAAAGTGTTTTTTTTATAGGAACGTTCTTTTGTAGGTACCAGTCAAACTGATTGTAACCTACAATTTATTAGAGCCACATTTGTAAAATTTGCAATACGAGCAGGCAAAAGAAATACCAATTGATGACAGATGGGACACAGAAAAGACTTTTTTTCTGTTAATTTAAAAGGCATTAACTCCAACAATTATTTTTGAAATAAAAAGGTGGAACATGTTAAAACTTTCGAAACTACGGAACCGAAGAATAAGGCAATGTGTAACGACTTCTGATTAATTTACTTTTTTGCTTACACATGACGGATGGGACAAAAAAATTTGTGTATGAAAATAACTCTAAAAAATTTATTCAGACAGGTTTTAATTATTAAATATCAAAATCTTGGTCTTGTTTAACGTCATAAGGAATAAGAGCAACATTTATGTGTTTGCAATAACAATCAATTTACTTACCGATTTCCATTCTTTAAACTAGCAGAAATTCGAAAAACACTTCAAAAATTATTCAACAGTTGTAGTACGTCAGCTTTCAACATTATTTTATGTTATCGCCTACAAGGCAATGTATGTACAAAACCCAATGAATTACTTTAATTTAAATTGTATATTCTCTACCATTTTAAATCCGCAACAAAAAAAACTCTTGACGCAAATTACATTTAACATAAATCGAACGTGTATTTTGAAAAAACTACATACTAAAATTATTTTGGGAAAATTTTGGTGTCAGGTTGTATTTACAATTCGGCTGTTAACTGAGTTAAAAAAAAAACTTTTTTTTTTGACTGTTGTGTAAGCAGAAACGCGATTATTTTGAAGAATTTCGTCCAAAATAAATTGAAAAGTTTAAATGCAAACTTGTTCAAAATTGGAGCAGTTCTTGCATCTTTCCAGCGTTTAAGCACATTATTGACACAAAAAATGCAGGTTTTGAGAGATTTTGCTAAACTCGTCTGAAAATCAATAAACTGGGTTAAAATGAAACGATTTTCACCATTTTTGCGTTATATTAGCACGTTTTTCGTCCCAAAATGCAATTATTCATCAAAATATTGTCGTAATTATAATTAGAATTAAGTCGTCGTAAACTGTTATTTTACCTTTTTCCAAAAATTCAGCTTTCTATAGAATATTTCGGCATCATATTGGCTGTGTTGAAAATTGTGTTAGTTTTGCTTTTTACGAGCGATCACACACATCATAAAATCGTTAAATTGGATTGAAAATCCCGTAATTTTTGCCTTCGTCGAGCGTTTAAACAATTTGGAACAAAAATTAAGTTTTTTGTTAAACTACACAGAGATAATCATTAATCAGTAAAGTCGGTCACAAATATAATTGAAATAACATTTTCTCAGTTTTTGTAGCTCTTTTTCGAATCAGTAAGGCACTAAAACTCAAATCGAGGTTTAAGGGCTGTTATTTACTTTAGGATTCTTCACAACCTTACTAAACATCTTAAAAACATACAAAAGTAAACTTTCACCCAACTGGAATAAACTAATAAAAGAATGATTATTTGAAAAATTCAAAAAAATTCCGCAAGAAAATAGTTGAGCGCGTGATTTTCCGTTATTTGATTGCAATAATGATTTCTTTTCAAAGCTGTGAATATGGTGAACGGGATGTCGGTGAACGGCTTGGGCGAAGTGTCAATGGATACCACGCAGACCATCATTAACAGCAACATGATGGCCAACAATCTCATAGCTTTAGGTTTGTCTTTTTCGCTTGTATTTTCCTGATTCGTTGATTTTTTGTGTATTTAGTGGATCCTTCTCATTTATCAGAACCGACTCAGCCCAATATCCATCCAGGTTGTATTTCCAGTACCGGCAGAGGGCGCGTTGCTGCTAGTCCAACGTCAACTCACACAGCTCAGTTAATTGGTGGAGCGATTTCGCCGTCGTTATTCACCTCACCTAATCCACAACAGGTATTTTAATTCGTGAGAATTATTTTTTGTTTTTATTAACATTAGTTGGTAATTTGAGTGAAAAATTTTTTAGGGAAAAATAAGGTGCAGGGTATTTCGGAAATTACGAAATACGAACTGAAATACTATTTTGGATTTTTTACTTTTAAGTTTATCATTTATAACGTAGATGCGATTTAATTTATTTTCATGGTGTAACACAATTATTTTAGTTGTCAAATAAAGATGAGTGAATAAGCGGAAAGGGGATGGTTTTAGTTAATGGTGTCGGGTGGGGTTTGATGCATGTAGGTTTGCCTCGTCTCGCTGGTATTTAATTAGCTGAAATGAATTGTTTTCAGCAACAACCTCTAGTGATGACAAATTACCCGGTTAGTGCTAATTTAATGATCGGAGACTATGTTACCCCCGGAAATGGAGTAGCAATGCCTGCATATCGCCAGTAGTGTGTAAATCGGCACTGTCATGCTCAAAAACTGTTAAAAAATTCGATAATGGTCGCAGACAATTAATTTACATGTATATGTTTGATTTAACTACTTTATTGTTTCGAATCGTGTTTGATTTTTGTGTATTTTTATTATTGCTTTATCATGTGATTTGTATAAACAAGTGCGGAGATGTTTTTCGAGATACGCATTTTTTGTTTGCGAAAAAACATCTTTCTGGGATTTAGTCCCATGCCTTAGCTTATCATGAATGCGGCAGGGAGCAACTTTGTATTAAACAATCGCGATTTTTAGTATTTATTATGTCATTTAGTTGAAATTGTGCATCACTTAAGCAATAAATTTTATGCCTTTTTAAAATGTTTTCTGATTCGTTTCGTGTTCTTGCATCACTCTTGTATTACAATGTGACAATAGTAATTTAATTGTATACACTTATCTCTATATAGCAACATTGCATATCTTTCTTTGACGTCCTCTGTCGTTCGACTTAGTTTATTTATGTTTAGTAGTGTAGTGCGTTTGTATGATCTGTAAATTTTTCAAATTTAGTTTAAGAAACAGGTATTTTTGGATATATTTTAATGTCATATCAACAAGGCATGATGTATGACATAATTGGCAACTGTTTTACGAAGTGAAACTTATTTTATTGTGGATGTTGCTATTTTGTCTGTGATATTTTGGTTAAACACGTTTCCTGAATTAATTTTATTGTAGATGTAGGAAATACAGGATAGTTTGTTCGCCTACCGTGTTTGTATATTTATTCTTTAATGTAATCTCTTCATTTTAAAACGAATCCCTTGTGTTGCGTTTATCAAGTGCATCTGATATTATATGCAATGAAGCAGTCATTGTTTACGTTAATAGGCAATGGAGCATATTCTGCCTTACAATACCACGTGCAATGGCAGTGTAATGAAAGCCTAGTTACATATAATAATGCTTCATGTATACCATAGGATAAATTGATCTGTACATTGGATTCATTAAGAACAATATATTGTACCACTTTTGAATTCCATTACTTTTTTCTATCCCCAAAAACACCACATGCGGTTTAAATTTGCCGCCATAGCAGTGCATCAACCAATCACACCACTTTTGAATTTTATCATTTTCTCCAATTACCCGTTAAAAAATTAAACAGCAAACAGTTCTGATTAATTTATTTATAAAAAACGACACGTTGGGTCCTTAACATCGCAATGGTTTGAATTTCCCGCCCGTGATTATTCCCATCATCCAGAGCGCACGACACGCCACTTACTCCACACTATTGAATTTGAACACTTTTATCCCCGATTACCCATCAAAAGACAAAAACCAAAGATCGGTTCTAATCAATTTATTTGTACTATAAAACTATACGGTGCGTCCACACCGGAAATAAGCGTGCAAACCTAAAATATGCTACTGCGCAGGTTTGTATTGCCGCCATGACAGTCGCACCACTTTTGAATTTTATCACTTTTTCCCCAATTATCTTTCAAAAACTACAATAAAGGATTGTTCTAATTGATTTATTTATACTAAAACTTCACGTTTAGTCCGCAACTGAAATTCACACCGCCCAGGTTTGAATTTCCCGCCATGACCAGTTCCTTCTTCCAGCGCGCACCGCACGCCACTTACTCCTCACTATTGACTTTGAGCACTTTTTTAACCCCGAATACCCAATAAAAAATAAAACAAAAAGCTAGTTTTAATTAATTTATTTATACTAAAACTATACGGTGCGTCCACACCTGAAACAAGCAATTCAAATCAAAACGTGTCACTGCGCAGGTTTGAATTTGCCGCCATGACAGTGCATCAACCAATGCCATCTTCCGCGCGCACTACGATTGGTAAGCTTGGCTGTCTCACATAGTGGAAAGACGCCACTTTGCAGATGAAAATTTCAAGAGAAAACCGAAAATATAGCAGAAAAGTGATCAAGAAAACCGTTAAGCAACTCAGGTAACGTATTTTCGCGCGTGGTTGATGCAGAACAACGCCAAAAGACATACCTGCTACACTCGTACTCGTAAATTGGCTCTGTACTCGTAGTTCCTTGGTTCATAGTTGCTGTAATAGTAAGCACCCCCATAGGACCTGGCCGCAGCTCCCGTCAAGGCTCTAGACGTGATATTTAGATTTTTGACTGTTTCAGTTGTTTTGCTACAAACCCTGCTGCAAATCCGGCTTTAGCTCCGAGTCCTGCCCCCACAAGTCCTGCTCCTGCAAGCCCGACCACTCCTGCACCGACAAGTCCTGCTCCTACGAGTCCTGCGGCCCCCAGAGCTGTGAGTATAAACGGTGATCTTCTCTGTCTTATCACAATTCGGGTGTTTAACTCGTCTTCACTGAGCGGTACGGTGGCCGCATTGATAACAAACACCAAGTAACACAAAGCTATAAGTACAAGGAGTTTCATGTTGGCGAGCACTGAGCTTGCTGGGGACTGCTGGCTGTCTTCAGCGAGGTGCTTATATAACTGGTCCTGAAAATGTCTAGTATTGTCCGCCAAATCCAGTTTATTCACTGAATTTTTACAATCGAGATGTTTACTTAAATACAACACTTCAGACACGTGAAGTGTGTTAAGGGCAAGTCTTGTTGGTTTACAATTTTAATTTTTTTTGGGTAATCCCACATTTTTCGTTTTTCATTTTTTCAAAACTCGTTTCTTTGGGAAATTTTGCCGTAACACGTTTTGGCTGTGGCATTGACCACCAGGAGTTTCAATTTAAATAATCTAAGGTCACATAACTAATTGTGTGGTCTAGCTATTTTCTTTGTCTTCATTTTTTTAATTCGAGCAAAAATGAACCGAATGTTTTAAACAAAAGTAGCGTAATTATTTTTAACTGCTTTTGTATTGTAATTACTTTTTTATACTCTGATACAGTAGCAGGAAATATTAGAGTTACGGAAATCTAAGACGGAAGAGCAAGCGCAAGGTTGATGTATGCGTATTTTTACACCAATTTATGTCTTTAAAATTTACCAGTATTGTCAAGAAATTTGAATTTTTCCACCTCGACTTGAATTTGAATAGGTTTTTTTTAACTTTGCTCGTTTGCTAATTGACTGATGTATCATCCAGACCGTGAAACACCCTGTGACAATAATGGCGTGGTCTGTAATTTATGACAAAGGACAAGGGTTCTCGATTTATGCGCTACGTAAGCAAGTATTAAAATTAACAATTTTTATGTCTTGCTAAGAGTTTCAACTTGTTGTCACACCGACATTATTCAATTATAATTCCATTGTTTGCGATTATTGATCATCTGTTATAATTAATTTTTTCGACACGAATATACCTACAACTTAAACCAAACAGACAGGTACAAAATTTACAATGAACTTCACCAACAGTGATTACGTATTGTTAAATTGTTTGTATTTATGAATGCAATTTACACACAGTTTCATAGATGTTTAATTGTTTTATTTTGACACCTACCCATTATCCTTTCCGATAATTTATTACGCAAATATCTAAGACAAGATTTTTATTATTCAACAGATATTAATAATAACAAGTAAGGTACGAACAAGAACATCTGCTACCAAGTAGAATATTCAGCAAACTTTAATGAACATTGAAATATAGTTATGTAAATGGAGCATGTGTAATTACAACACTGGGGTTCAACTGTTAACTCGCACAGTTAATTAGTGTTTTTATTCTCCGGCAATATAAATTTTAATCCGAAAAATTAACGTCGTAACAAAGCTCACAGAATGTAATTAAATCTGTTTTCCAATTTACTCTCTGGGAAGCTATAAATTTACAATTCCTCTACATATTTATCATAATTTGCACACATTACCCGAATCATTACCCTCCCTCATCGCTCATTTTCTCATTAAAATTGGAAGGGTAGGTACACCGCTATTAACGCATGTGTATAATTGGTTGCATAACACGCACCCTAATCACCAGTGGCGTACCTGCGTAACCGAGTTCAAAATTAGGCAAAGTGCAAGTTTTACTCTACTAATTATTAATTATCCAGTATTACCGAACATTTTAAAAACAGTAATGAGTAATGACTAATGAAAGTCAACGAAAAGAAACGGTTTGCAACGGAAAATAAAACAAAAAGCAGCAGAAAATTATTATTTACTATCAAATAAATAGGAAAATGATGTGGATGGGAAGAATATTTACGATAAAGACGAATTGAGCAACATAGATCTGGTGACCACCACGAATTTTGATTCATGAAGGAGAAAGCGGTTTAATTTGTAGAAAATTTGTCAAAAATGAAATTTCCACAAGTTGCTTGTGGAAGATGTTATATAAAATAAATTGAATTGTTCACTCAATGGTAGATTAACTTCTTAGGCTTTGCTTCTTATCTACGTCAAATCTCAGAACTCTAATGTCAGAGTAATTATTTTTTTCCTTATGTGTTTGCAATTATCCTTCGTTTCCCTACTACCTTCCATTCATAAGGAATGAATTAAATTTTAGTTTGACTTACATAGGTTTTTACAAATATTTTGTTGAAAATAAAAGCAATAAACCTTTCATAATTGTAATGTTACTATAAACTGTAAACTAAGAAAGAATAAAATAATGTTTAAAATTTAAAATTAATTTATCTACAGACGTAGGAAAAGTATAGTCTGTAACACGTTTGGAATAACATATATTCGTCCTCGGCTCGGGTATCACCTTTCTACTTGTGGAGAATATGCCTCATTTTAAAATTCACATGTAAAAAGAAAAAATTTATTTAATAGAAATATTAATTTATGTATGTTTATTAGTTTTTGTGATCTGTAAAAATAATACCTTTGGGAGACCCATCGTGAATGTAAGCAAAAAAAGCCAAATTTGTTTAAAATAAGTCAAAAAAATCGAATATTATGTTATTATAAGTTGAATCCTTAAATATTATATTTTTGTGGAATTATGTCAAAAATAACCAAAATAGTTCAAAATTAACCTTCTTTTGGCTTGTTTAGAATGATTTTTAGCTCGCTTTAATGACGAGAAATACAGAAATATGAAATAAAAAATTAGCTATTTTTAAAAAATTTATTCGAATTTATTTACTTTAGGCGAAGTGGCACTTAATGACACTGTCTTTAATGACAATGATTACATTCGTGACGCAGATTTTTTTTGCTCAATTAAAACACGTCCAAATTTTCCACAGTTTATTACAAGACAAAAAGTACATTACGAGTGCGATTTACTGTCGCTTTGAGCGGCTGCTTGGGCCTTGGAGGCTGAGGCGCCCCCCAGACCCCCCAGGCCCCCTAGGTGGCTGTGTCCTAAACCTCCATAGCCTGAGGAGCTATGACTGGAGGCACTGGCCGAAGAGGCCGACCCTGAGAACCCATTTCCTGTGAAAGTCTGCGATTGTGCATTGGCAGTCGAGTCGGAATTTCCGGAACCGAAAGCTCCGGCTTTGGCTCCGGCGTCTGAATTCGAGCCGCCTCCGAAGCCTTTGCCGCCGAAGAACGGCCCGAATGGCCCAAACGAGCCGCTTTGGGTCTGGCTGGTGGCGGAGGCGTCGGACTGCGCCCCGGAGCCTCCGGGGGAGCCGTAGCCCCCGTAACGGCGCGGGTCGGCCGAGCGGACGCTGCGAGATTGTGCAATGGGGACTTCCCCCCAGAGTTCAATCACTGGAATTACTGGAAAGAAAGGATTCAATATTGATTTTGTAAATTAGTGATTTTTTAGTAGACGTTGTAATGATTTTTAATGGGTTCGGCCTTGGACGCTTTCAGTGTGTTTGTTTTTTAAGAAGTCGAGGTCTTGTGATTCACTCGCTCTAAACTAAATAAAAGATTCGGTGATTTTGCGGAATTAACTTTAATAAATACAAGTTTCGGAATGAATCTCCCAGTTAAGTCGGAATTTTTCATGTTTATTAAGGAAGCGAGAGTTCTTTTGTTTGGTCTCTTTTGATATGAATGAGGCTAGTTCAAAAAAGCTCGTCTGGCTTGTATATTCAGGAGTACTTACACTGATAACTAGCGGCTTGAATAGCGACTATAATTGATAAAACAACTATTAAGCACTTCATCTTGCTGATGATGTATTTGTAATAACTCCAAGTAATGGCTACGAAGAGGATATTTATATGTGAGTTAGGATAAATGACTGTCCCCACCAAAAATCTGCCTTATTGACTTTAGGCAAACTACGGGAACCACCATTAAATTTTTAAGAAAAACAAATTTCATACTTGTTCAAACACGTTTTTTTTAAATATTGTTGCCTTATTTATTTAAATTTCACGGATAAAGAGCCATTTGTTTGCCGACTTCGTTAAAAGCGACACTTACGTAATAAATTCAACGTAAAAACCAAATTTCATTCGGGATTTACATATTTATTCAGTTAATTAAAACCATCGTTACAAGACATTCTCTAGGGCCCATAAACATGGCGAGTTTAGTTATTAAATTAATCCAATGTGCAAAATTTAGAAAAAGGGTGATTATTGTGGGTGTTCCGGAACTTGCAGTGTTTTGAAATTGACGCAATCCATCACTGGATTGACGGGAGTGAATCGTTGAAATAATTTGTTGTGAAATTAGTCTGTGAACTTAGTTTAATATTCATTAAAGACAACTGATAAAAGTTAACAATGGCTGAAGGGGGAGTTTAGCCCTGTTTTTGGGCGGCTGTAATAAACCTTTAAGCCGATTTCGCTTTAATACCAACTCGTTTTCTCGAGCTTTTGCTTTGTACCGAAGATATTATGAGGTATGGTAGGAAAATTTAAGAGCCACTTGCTGAAACACGTTGTATTAAATACAAAGAGTGATAAATATTGGGATTCTGGATTTATCCGTCGCATAGAGATCGAACTGAATGATGCGATTTATTACATCGACTTTGGAATGTATTTTTGTTGAACGATTTTCATGCACAAGCGAACATGTTAAGGTTAATTGATAGATTGCCGTTGGAAGACTTGGAAGTAAACTTCAAAGTTACAGATTGTCGCATGAAGCGAACAGACACCGAAAATAAGCGAACGCTGAATCAACAAAGGCCCTAATTAATTTTGACATAATCCTGACTTAGTTATGGGCGATTCTAATCCTCCAGATTTCTTATTTAGACGATTTTATTAGAGCACAGTGAGTCACTCGGGGAAAATGCGTTTATTTTGAGTATACATAAATATGCAAATTGCGTTCGAAGTTTTTTGGCTTTTTTAGAGTTTCATTTGTAGCTCATATATTATTTTTTCTAACCAGATTTACGACTTGGTTTTCGTTAAAAGAACAGAGAGAAAATTTAATCGCAGATTAAAACTTTCATTGTATCATTTCGGATTAACTGCCTGTAGTTTCTTTTAATCGGTTTTCGAAAGCGTAAACTTTAAATCTGCAGTATTTTTTAAAATAAATCGTTTGTCGCTTAGGATAACAAGCTGACCTTTCGTTTCTCTCATTGGAAGTATGTATAAATGACGTTTACAAAAAATAATTAAAACTGTTCGACAAAGCTTTGATGCTGAAACACTCCTTTATTAAGTTATTTTATCAAAATTTCATTTCGTTAAAAACATGAAAATTTATAATGCGATTTCACAACGTTCGGCTTTGTACAGTATAACGTACTAGAAGCAAAATATTTTATGTGGATCGATACCGGGAAGCATATTGTTTTTTGTAGGCTTGTATGTGTGTTTAGAAAATGTTTTGCGAAAATATGAAATATTAAGGATAAATCAAAAACGACTTTAGGGGACTAAAGCGATAATGTTGTGTTCGCCCACGGCAAACAGTTCAATGAAGAATTAAAACTGTGGACACAGAGAGGGTGTGGCGGAAGTGGTTTTACTCCCTCAAATAAATATTTTGCTCCCCTAAATGTTCACAAAGGAGCGAAAAGTTTCGTTCAGTGATCACATGTTCGTCAATGTTTAGATTTAACTTCGAACAGTTGTCGAAACGTGTGAAAACAATGTTATGATTTTCGAGGAAGAAAAGCTGCTTTTCCAGCTGTTACTCCTGTGTATTTACAAAGTTACCTATTCGAGTGTTTTACAAGACATGACGTGATCGAATAATCAAGTAAGAACACCCTGAATGTCGCGCATAATTAGATTGGCGTACAACCTGGATCGCGACTTAAAATCTGACAGAGATCGGAGAGGAGATGTGATTGTGCAAATATTATTTACGTTCAAGTTATTGTATTGTCAAAGTTGACGGAAAGTCAATAAACGGAAACGATGTGATGTTTGAGGAATTTGCCTAATCGTCGAATTTTTCAACATTGGGCAAACATAGTTGGAGATAATACGAGGATTTGCATATATTCCACTCATCTGACACTTGACAGATTATTGCATTTGTTCCTAATTTTACCTCGAAAGCCCTTAAAACGATACAGTGATAAATTATTCTGAGATAATTGCATCAAGTGAGTTCCATCAAAGGGTCGACCATAAATAGAAACACTCATTAACTAACACCACAACCCCAAAGAATAGTTCTTTAATTTTAACAAACTCAAAGTAAATAACCTTATTACCGTTTTGTATGTAATTAATTAACGCAGAGTGCGTGGATTCATTTCGAACAGAGCTCGATCGTATAAAACAAGATGTGGAAGCAATTAGGGCCGACTTGCTCATTTACGTTATTTTACCAGTTGTTAACTTTAAATCTCTGACAGGATAATGATAATAACGTTGTTAACACTTTCCCTGTTTGTATCCTGTGGCCATTAATTTCAGTAAAAATAGAACTAGCGGCCTTAGCAATAAATCATTTCAAAATAGAAATTCTTTCGATGAAATTGATTTATTAAAAAGAAAAACACCAAGTTGACAATAAACTCTCCTGGAGCGTATATTGTATTACCACTTTTTGGATCATCTCAACTTTTCGAGTTTATTGCTTCCAGCAGTTTCCTCTCTGTTTGGGTTACAGTTTTCATTAACATCAGCAGAAATTGATGGAAAACCAGATCGCTATTATTTTGATTAGTGCTTCAGTTCTACGTGCGCAAAAAGCATTATTGATCGCCTTTTAACCGCTGATTATCATCATTCTAATTACATTTTCTCCGGATCTGATTATTCCTAACGTCATTATACCACATACAAGCTGTTTAGGAATGCTCCATATCACGTCCCTGTTGTGGAAATCGATTTTATTACCCTCCTATGCTCCAAATCATAAAATTCGAATTTCTCAGATCAAAGATAAAACACTCGAATCATATCCTTTATTTAAAATTTATGAGTCGGAAAAATTGATCGACGTATCACTTTGTTCATATTTCATAAGCTATTTTATGTGTATTAATACCAATCCGAATCCCACAAAAGAAATTGCTAGTCTTTGATTTTTAAATCTGAAGTTAATATTGATTGGTCTTGATGCCGTCCAGCCCTCTCAAATAATTAATAAAGCCCGGAACAGTGGAAACCCATCAGCAAACGCGATATTATCATCGGGATTGAGTCTCTTTCCATCTTAATTTGAAACGAAACAAAAAATTCCTTCAGGTATCTGATTGATGCCGACGTGGATCAAATAATTAAAAGCAAATTATTTTATCAAATTACTCAAAGAAGTACCTGTTGCTTTTGGCTCGTGTTTCCCGTTCGACTAATTCACATTCTTTTGTTGATCGATTTTAACGCACCCATTAAGCCTAGCCCAGCAAAAAGAGACAATTTAACGAACTAAATTGATAGATTAGCTCGGGAATGATCACATTGGGATACTTACCTCGTCTTGAAATTTTTTTGGTGGCTCTCAGACGCTTGCAATCTAATTTTATTCAGAGGACGCATTTGTTTGTAATGCGGTATAAAACAAGTGGTAATCGCCTTGAAACGTATGGTGCATGTGCTCGTAACAGGTGACTGGGGGAAATTGTTTTGACTTACCGTCAAGTCTTCGTGATGTGGAAAGTTTGGAGTTCCCAACGATTCGTATTATATTTGATGGATTAGGGTTTCAGGGTGAATTTACGCACTAATAACGTTTCTCAAAGTTTTATTTTCGACTCATTTTTCTAATTCATTACACATATTAACATAGCATTTTATATATTTGTGATTTGTATTTTTCTAAACGGTGGTTTTTTAATAAGTTACATTATTGCTTAGGTAGCGAGATTTAGAATTGCTTTAGGTAACAATGACTAACATTGAAATAAGTACGACAAACAAACGTAACAATTTATCGTTTATACGTAAGGTCACATAATGCAGTAAACAGCAATAGAGAGTAATCGGAATATAGACGAATACATTTAAAATATGAACACTGAAGAGTGAAGCGTGTCGGAAGAAACATCAAAGTCAAGCGCGATAGAAACGACATTTTTGACGTTTTTATGGCGTCTGACTTTCAAATTATACACCTGTACGCTAAAATGTGAACTATTTTATTTATTGAGCGTCGTTACGTGTTAAGCCAGAGTTTTTACTTTAATCGGGTTATGATAACTGAGTTATTTTATAAAAATACAAATTTATAATAAAAAATCTATATATTATTTAAATAAAATTTTTGGTCCTGAGAATTCTTTTCCGCTATAACAGATGGACTAAAATAATCGCCAAAAGGAGAGTTGGAATTTCCATTGTCGAAATAGAGTATTGGTTAATTTGAGAACTTTAGTTAAAATAATGGTGCGTCATTTGCGAATATGGATTAATTTCGTATACCTACCGATCAATTCTATTACAATTTTCGTTGTTTCTTCGAGTAAAGTTCTCAAATTTAAAATAACAAACGTTAACATGTCAACAAACATTTTTGCAATGTGTGGAATGATTGCTTTCAATAGTCAGTAACAAGAAACAATAATAAGGTACAGTTGATAATATGAAATTTTTTCTTATTACTAGAGTAAATAGCAATTATATAAAATAATATTTTAGAAAGTCTAAAAATTTGAAACAGTCATAAGGAAAGCACTTATGTCATATAGATTATCATTTGCATTTTACTTTTATTCTATATAGTATAATATAGGTTTAACATTTCGTGGAAGTACTACATTTACAACATCCATTTGCGGGAAGGTTTGACCAAATACGACATCGATTTTTTTTGAGTTTTTCAAGTGATTTTCTAAAAACAAATTACGTGGCATATTTACCGTCTTCGAGATGTCCATCTTCGTCCGACGAATCGAGATGCGATTCGGCCAAAGATGATTGTTTGGATAGGGACTAGAAAAAGAGAATTATACCGAGCGTTATCTAAATCCGGGTAGTAATCACCTGATGAAGTCTCCGTCGCGGTGGCGAACGTTTATTCCACAAAGCTTCCAATTGATCAAAATGCTGAGATTGCGCTAGAGAAGCTTGTTTCGCTCCCAAGCCACCCTTCAACACAATTTCAATCAGATTTGAACCGAAACTAAGAAGAAATATCGAACCTGCGAGTCTTTAATTTGTGGGATTTTCGAGATTTCTTCCATACTCGCGGATACCGAAAATCGGCGCTTGAACCGCTCATCGACAGCCGGAATTACCAAATTCGAAGTGAGATGAGCGTATTTCTTTTGCCAAGTGTACGTATCTAAAGAAACTTCCTTCTTTAATAATCTCTTCATTTGCCGTTTCGGGGCCGGTTTGGGATCTAAGCGGGTCGATTTTTGTTATTTTGTATAAATCCCTATAATAAGAAGCTTACTTTCTATTATATCCTTGTCGGGTGCGCAATAAGTTGGGAGTTTGACGTACTTTGCCGGAGTGTTGTGCAAGCAAATAATTGGCATGAAGTTAGTGTCTTTCAATAAGACCGAAATTCGGGAAAAGTCTGATGTGGGTTCGATGCTTATGATCGGGTAATGTAATTGGAGCGAAGTTAGTTGTAAGCCTCTTTTTGTGTCCCAAATGATTATGCTTTTGTCGTCGGATCCTAAAATCGACAGTTCGGGGAAAAATCGAACAGTGAGTTAGGTGTGACCTGATATCGCTATTGTTCCATCCCCTGATAATTTAACGCAAGTAACGTAACTTAAATGCGCGGAAAGTGTGTATAAATCGGCACCGGTGTTTATATCCCAGACTATAAGGTTATTATCGCACGCTCCCGAAATCACTTGACTTTTATCCGAAACTGAAACTGCCACGCAAGTTACCGAGTCCGTGTGGCCGATCAAGACCTAGAAAAGTGTGAAAAAATGCGAACAATATGGAATTTCGGCTCGCACTTGAGAGAGTTTCCCTCCGACGACTTGCCAAACTTTCAATGACATATCCCTTGACCCTGTGATAATGTGTTGAGAGTCTATTGTTAGAACAAAGCAAGTTATTTTTTCGGAATGGTTGACATTATACTTCTCGTCGTCTTTAACTAAAGACCAAATTTTCAACGAGACGTCTCCATTTGTTGCTATCTGTGAAACGTTAAGTGACACTTTTCACCGTTGAATACCGTAACCGACGTCACTTACTGCGTACTTCATATTATTTGTAACTCTAACACATTTGCTAGGACCGGGATATGTTTGTAAAAGGTTTCCGTTATCTGCCAGCCAAATGCATAGAGTGTCATTTCGGTCGCTCGAGATTATCCGAGTCGAATCCATCATAACAAATACTGTCGAAACGGCAGCTTGGTGACCCTTTATGAAAAATGATTCGGGTTTCTTTCGAATGACAACTAACTTACCGTAAACGTCGAGACTAATGTACCAAGAGTTAGACCCCAAACTTTGACTGTTTTATCTTCGGAACCAGACGCCACAAATAATCCATTTGCAGCGAAACTAACCGCCGTAATGGGACCCGAATGTCCCTTCAGAGTCAATACTAACTCTTGACTATTAAGCTGCCAGACATTCACAATATGGTCCAGTGCACCTGTCACTGATAATTGCCCGTCTCGTGAAATGTCCAGACACGTTAAGAAGCCGCCATGGGCTTGTAAATGATGCTGCGACTTCTTCTTCATCTTTGAAAAACTCTTAATGTGATCGTCGCTTCGAAACGGATAAAATATAACACGATTTCCACCGGCGGTTAAAAGAAAATCGTCTTTTTCAGTCACCCGAACGGCGCTAACTTCACCGTTCTGTCCCGTCAAGCATTTAATTAATTTGGCACTATGAATATCGTAAATGTAAACTTTTCCGTCTGCACCCCCAATGACAGCTCTACAGCTGTCTTGAGTAAGACAAATTGACCTGACCTAAAAAGAGCTGTGACTTTGGATTTAAACTCCCGAAATATAGTAACCTTTGTCTTATGCTCGACTAAACTGTGTAGTTCGGTTCCCGTCGCCAATGTGCGTAAATAGAGATTGTTGTCCCTACAACAAGCTAATAGAAAGACCGAATCGGCCGAAACTTCGATCATTTGTATCGGCGATTGTAGCGTAATCGTATTAAGCAAACTGTAAGTTTCCAAAGACCACAAACAGACTCTTCCATCATGACTTCCCGAAACTAAGATGTCACCCGTCGAAGTGACTTTGACGGAAGTTACGGGGCCTCGATGGTGGTCTATTTTCATAACGACGTGTCCATCTGCCAGAGAAGTTATAATGATGCTACTGTCCTCTCCTCCACTGATAATGACCGAGTTATTGAGAGCGCCGGTAATGCACAAAACCGGTGCGATGTGTTCATGAATTCGTAATTTAATACCGAATGATTTCAAGTCCCAAACGATTATACTTAAATCATCCGAACCGGTAAACAAGAACTGGGAATGTTTGGTCACAGCCATACAAATTATTTTCCCCGTATGACCTGTAATCACAAATGAAAAACCGATCGATGTGAGGAAGACTCTGTGCCGAAACTAGGTTTTAGAAGGCTACGTTTTGTTTCAGTTATGTACTATTGCTTTCCCGATGGCAAATTCAGTTCAATACTTGAACCTGGCAAATGCTTTTGTGCCCTTAAGATTTAATTTAGAAAATATCTTTCGGAAGATGCACTGGTTACTACTGGTAAAGTACGTTTTCTTACACAACAGGTTCTAAAGAATATATGTTCTGCAATCAATAATACCTAGCTTCGGCAGTGGTGAAAGTTAGGGGTTATTGTACCTTTAAAGGTGTGCACTAATTGGTTGCTCATTATGTGCCAAAGCTGCGGCTCGGAATCGACAACACAAACAACATGTTGTCCGGAAGGAGTGGGTTCGATAAGTCGCACATTCGGTGTGTTAATGACGCGGGATTGTTGTGGAAGAGGTGGTTGAAGCCAGTCTGTTAATGGAACCACAAGAGGTAAAGTGAAACCATCGCACCAAGCCATGGCAGAAGTGACCATAGAGCTCATCAAACCACCACCACGTTCTATGACCGGCCTCAACCAAGAGATAAGCTGAGTGCCTAATTGATAAGTATCCCGAGTTAATACATCCGTGGACTTCCTAATAGAGTAGTAAACCAATTCGATCTCTCTATCAAGAAGATAACATCGGACATGCTCCAGCAAGCATCGCAAGTAGCTAACCGAAAACGTTTGCAACTGTAACGAAAGCAATTGGAAGGGTGCTCAACTTCCCCCGAGTTGCACTCACAGCGGCAAGAAGGAAGTCGTAATTGCACATACACAAGCTTTTCAGTTTAATTGTATCACCAGCGAGCAAAAGATGGATCCAAGCTTCCTCGATATGTCTTTGACTGTACGTAACGTCTTTATAAACCGTCGACTGAAATGGAGTTTCCCTAATTTCGGATAAAAGCGGTGCTAAAACTCGCGTTTTCGTCAATCTTTCACAATTCGAGCCTGATTCTCACCTGGCTCCCCTTCTTCGTCCTCTTCGTCGCAGCTTTCATCGCTGCAAAACTCGTAGAAAAATAAGTTAGCTAATTCCGAATGTGTGCTCCTTAAAGTTTCCTGATTGTGGAGATAACGCTTCCGCACAATCTCTTTAATCGTCACGTGACTCCATTCGATCAGTAATTTCCCGCTCATTATTTTCTCCCTAAGGAGAGGTTCTGGAATTGTTTTGTTAATCGACAATGTTTTCCGAATGGGGATTTAATTACCCAACTTTCGCCGGATGGAGCACAGGGAAGAAAAATTAAAATTACCGTCTTCGACATGAATTACTGCCTCGCTATTACTCGTCGGCATTAAAATTTCCAAAAGTTCAGTCTCAGTCAGACCGTACTCCGAACAACTTATCAACGAGGATATCTTTGCCACCGCGTTTTTCGTAAAAAACTCCTCCAAACTGTCAAATTTCTTATTCACGTAGTCTGGAGATGAAACCCGTTAGTTTTCCCGAAACACGCACCTAATGACATTAAAATTGCAACACCTGCAACCTAAAGTTTCCAACTTTTTTGACTTGTTAGATAATATTTAAAACTGATTACAATAAGATGAATTTTTGTGAGTGTTGCAATTTTAATGTGCCCTAACCTACCGTCGAATGGATCAACTGCGGGTAATTCGAGGTAGGAGTCTGGGTTTTTGAACCTTTCTTTTTGCACTGGCGTCATTCTGAGTTTGTCCAGTTCTGTGGAAGTTGTGCATATCATGTGGACCCTTTTGGGTAGAGTTATTGGTATCCAGCTGAGGGCATTAACGGCGTCGGCGTCTAACGGATTGAGTAAATGTAAATCGTCGATGAATATAACAAGGATTTGATTCATATCCTCGAAATTTCTGAGTAAACTTTGAAACCAGTTGTTAATATACAAAGGATCGAAGGAAGCGTCTTTTGGCAAGAAACCTTCTGGAAGCTTTAATGCTATGCAAATTTGTTGGCATATGACTCTTAACAGCTCTAAAATATATGAGGATCGAGGGGTCGTTGAAGTAAACCTTATTATTCTAAGAGTTCTGCATGTAAACCACTTTTCGAAGTTTCTGTATATTGTTTGTATAAGCGAGGTTTTTCCCGAACCAGGGTTGCCGTATATCAAAATTGGATTATGTCTAACATTTGTAGTGTTTTGTACTATCTGTTTAACTCGCTCCAAGATTTCCGAATTGGAAAAATCTACTTTGATATCGTCATAACAAAGAGTTAAGTGAGTTATATTTTCTTGAAAGTTCTCCTAAAAGAGACAACTCAATTCAGAAAATGTGTTTATTCAGTTCAATTAAAATGAAGATGGAACGACAGGACGCAATGTTTAAATTCGATATTGAATCGAATCAAATTCCGTCAAACTAAATGGATTGATCGTTCCATTAAAAGGATAATGAGGTGCTAGTTGGCGACTGTATCGATTGCCCCGAATAACTGCAATAAAATTCGACTAATGCACTGTCCTTCGGGGAAATAAACAAATTTTCTTTTGAGAAAATTGCCGACGAGGAAATCCCGATGATTGATGAGACTTTTCATTCACTATGAAATGGTCTCTTGACCGGTGACAAATTACCTACCTCGACGATCTTCTTTTTAGATTTCAATTCCGGTTCATCGTCCAAACTTTGTCTAATTAAATCTTTTAATTTATTTAAAACACGACTTTTAAATTCGTTTAGATATGCTTCGTGTTCTGCATGTATCGTATTTATTCCCCCAGGTTTCCAAGGCACTCTAAAATATCGTCTTTTTTCATTACCTCAAAAAAACATCACGTCTTACTTGAAATTAAGATTATTTTCTTCTGGAATAAGTAATTTTATATTCGAATGAAACAACTTTATTTGTTCACGACAATAGTTTTCTATAGTTTTATTAACATGGCTAGAATTTTCCTACAAGTTTAAATCGTTAGTAAGTTAGAGTTTTTGTGTGTGATTGAATCACCTGATGAAATTTTTCAGTCTCTTCAGGTACGTCCCATTCTCTAAAAATGTTTAACACGTGATGAGCAGTGCCGGGTGCCAACCCTACAATTTCTGATTTGCGTAAAAGTTGAAAGAAATTGTGTGTTTACCTAAAGCAAAATTAAACTGTTGTTCGACAACTGATTTTAAATACGAGCTAAATTTTTTCTTTGTTGTTGCAGGCATGTTTTGCAAACATTCGTGAATTATAGTGATTAATTCTTCTGATATAGCTCTCCATTCTTCTAAAGTTGAGAATCTGAATGAAAGTTGGACTTGAGTTAACCGAGTTAGAAACATTCAACAGTCATCGTAATAATGAACTAAAGTCAAGTATCTTTTATTTGGTTAAGTTATCAAAAAAGAACGATGGAATATACAATTGCACAGTTCAGACAGTAATTCGTTTAAGTAGTCGCGAATTGAATTTAATTTTGAACTGTGGAAGAGTTCCAATTTTCCGCTAGTTTCACTGAAGCTTTTTCTAAATGAGACTTTGTGAAATTTATTAATTCGAGCAAAGGTATTAAAGCTTTATTCATGATTTAGGTGAATAAATAAAGAGGGATCGTTGTTTAGAATGAGAGACAAGGGGGAAAAGTAGGCCGATACACGATATTAAAGTTGAAATAGGGTAAACCATTAAACCCGACCTTTGAACTCTTATTGGCTTGTAAAACGATTTAATAATTGTCTCGGTGATAATGCCCGTGAAAGATTAAAGAATCGAATCGATATTAACCTGCAGTCTTTTAATATATATTCGTTTCCTTCCTTGAAGTACCAGTTTTCTAATATATCACAATTGAGCCCCAATTCTCCTACTTTGTCGACTAAGGCTTCAAAATTTTCCGATTTTAAACGAGGAGGAACTATAAGAGGTTCGTATTTATTCCCAACTAAACTCTGAAAATGCCAATGGGATTATCATAATCGTTTCTCGCATTAGGGAACAATAACCAAAAAGAAACATCCCCGTGATAACTTATGGCACATTCTTATTTCGTTTAAATGATCCTCGAATAATTTCGCGTCGAAGGTATCCTTTTCAGACGCTCCGAAAAACATATCGACTAGTTCGACCTTTAAGATAGATTTGGTGTAATTTATCAGTTTGAGTTTTGAACCGATTTACCTCAATCTTTTGTTCATCGAATACCGTTTGAAGTTCTGGACCAACATATTCAAGCAAAAGACGTCGCTCTTCAACAAAATCTGCAAATAATTTATCTAATTACAAAAAGGGCCGCTTGAACTAAAGGGCCAACAAAGGCGAGCTTTATTATCTATCAATTTCAGTTTCCAGGGGTGACATCACCGACATCTTTAGACAACAGAACTATAGGACAAAGGAGCGATTATGTGGCTTTTATTAGCGGGTCGCTAGTTGGTTTGATAATTTGCAAAACTGTGTTAAACATCACGAATTAATTTCAAACGTCGCTCCTGAAAACTCACTCTCACCGATTGATTTTTATTCTAATAATCGACTCACCTGCTTTAGTGCTGGCAATGAAAATTTTAACGAGTTTCGCAGCCGGCCATTTAGAAGTTTTGTGTCCTTGAAGAATTTCGAGAATTGTCTCATCGTTATTCTTCATGATTTTAACGACTAAGCACACTTATTATTTCAACAATAAACTATTAGATACATTAATCGATTGTCAGTGGTAAATTCCTATTATCTAAATCATCTCATTTTGATGCCATCGCAATCTGGAACAAACCATTTTGAGATTTTTCCCGATTTCAATCCAGCAACCCGAAGTTTTCCACCTCTCAAAGTAAACATTCAAAATTGTAATTAGCTAGTCTGGTTGCATCAGTAAATAGGAGAAACTTCAATTAAAATCTCACACAACCAAAGTCCTTACAATAAACGAAGTTAGCCAAAGTCTCCGACTTAAATCCTTAATTAAAAGACGAGAAAAAGCGCATTTTTAAAACCAATCGATAAGTTTCTTTTATCCCGTCCTGCGAAATGACACACAGGTTAACTGGTTAAAGCTGAGCTTTATTAAAATGCAGGGTTTGGTTTTGCAATTAAATTTAGCGTCCCGCTATTTTAAAAAATTCGAAAGCGTGTCGCATATCCAAGTCAAGTTTAAATTAATGCGGTTACTGCATTCGTCTTTATTGAAATTGGATTCGACGAAGATCTTGTTGCTTTATTTGCTAATATTGTTTGCTCTATTTGAGTGCATGCTTTTACCAGCGCGTTATAATATTTATTTTAGCGTTCTTTCGGCAAATAGTGCGGCTACGAGATGACGATTGTATTGTTTGAGCGTTTCGGATGCCACACATTTTTGCGTTGATATTAACGTGGTATAAAAAGTGTGAGGAACCAGAAATTCCGCAGGTTAAAATAGAGCGATTCAACCCAAGTTAATCCTTCAAATTTTGTAAATTTTCTTAACGTCTGCAGGACTACAAGTCTTTTCGTTACACGCTGTATTTTTATTGCCTCGCCATCACCTGCGTTATTTTCGGTTCGGATCTTCCCTTGATTAAATTTCTGTAACATAATGGAGCTGTTTGGACTATAATTTAATTTTTGAACGGCGTGATTCATTACAGCGCTGTTGATTTGATATTAAAAACATGAAAAATGGAATTGAACATTGTGACGTTTCGTTTGATTGTGGAGCGTCTCTCCAATCAGTCATAAAACAAAAACTGTCCAAAGTATTGATGGGTAACCGTTTAAATTGGATTTATGTTCATCAAAATTGAGCGACAATAATGAAATCAAAATTGACTCCTTTGCTCGATTTTAGTTGAAGACTGAATTTGTCAAGCCACTAATTAGTCGATAAAAGTTGTTTCTGATAAAAAACGTTCAAAATCAATAGTGGTGTGGCTTGTAATTAGTGGCGGAGAATTATAGCTCGGTTTACACGATATATTTTAGCTGAAAGTAGGTGGACAAGTGAGGTTGGTTCTAGTGGGCGAAACTTTAGCAGTCCATCACGACGATGGTTAAGGGACACGGTGATAATGTGGCGAACTTTCAGCGCGTTTATCATAAAATCTGCAAACAAACTGCATAAAAAATGACTCGCGCGAACTTTGCTTTGTTGTAATTGAAATATGGAAGAAACCGTCCGACCTTTAGTGTCATTTTTGCTTGTGTGGACGTTTTCAAAGAAAATTTACATATATTTGCGAGCGTTTTAGGGACTTGCATACTGGGAATATCCATATGGTAATCCCAACACCGTTAAAATAGCTCTCCGATCTCCAAATGAAACTTCACAACGAATCTCATTATATTTTTAAATTCGCGTGTGCCAAATAATCCTAAATAAAAATTTTTACGACCATCCGCACTCCAAACAAATCCATCATCCCTCTGCTGTTCGTCTTGCTTTAAAATCAATAGAGGTATAAGAGCAATGTCGCATTTTGTTTCATTTGTACTTCTACTTACTTCTATTTTTCCTGCCGCAACCGATTTAACACGGCGAAATTATTTACAACTAACACCAAAATGCACTTGTCACTTCTCAATTACAGGAACATGCACCCCAACCCCAGAAATGAAACTCCTCTGGGGCAAGCACTAAAAAATCACGCCTCACTTATCTCTGTTTTCGGGGCGATTTTGTTTTGAAAAATTGCGAAAGGGCCTGAAGATCAAGGTCTGGAACATGAAAATTCATGCAATATCTGCTTCGCGTCAATAATTGATTGAGGTCTCAATGCTTTTAACGACAGAAAACAAATAATGCCACCCGCTGTGTACAATTACGACACTCTGATTGGAAGGTTTGCAAATAAAACTAGAACTCACAATAAGTTTGCTTTGTATCACACAAACGATAATTACTCTCGTCTCATTCCGGCCGAATCTTCATTTTTGCAATTTGAGGATTAGAATAGCAAATTTCAGTAATAATTTTCGTGTTGCGTGAAAAATTAGAGGTAATGCCGCAAGATTTAAATATCTCGACCGCCTTTCGAAATTTGCATGAAATTTGAAATATTTTCCCGAGCAATTAATTTTCGGAATTGATTAAATTACTTTCATTATCTACCTTTACGTGTAAATTGGTGTAAAGCGATAATAATTTTCATGAAGGAAAAATCACATACATATTTATTACGCCGGTAGTCGGTCCCTTCTGTTCATTATTATTCATTGAAGTATCGGCAGAGAAAAAAACTCGTAGGTATGGCGCACTGTTCTACTCAAAATAATAATTTCGCCGCGATTTGTTAAAAATGACTGTCCTTCTGGGGTGAGATAATACACGAATTGTCGTCGGGTCAAGAACGTCGCAAAGTGAGTTTCGTGAACTTTGCCTTGGTTAGGGATGCTTGAATCTACCCGTATCAAGAGATGTGATAAGAAGGGTCAGAAAAAACAGCAATGGCACAATGGAAGACGGCCATGTTGATCGAAAGTCTCACGTTTCTTGCATTTTAACCAATCAAAGCGAGACAATGGCAATGAAACAAACGATAGACTAAACCAGGGCCCATAACGCGAACCGAACTCAAGGAAATCCTGCCGGAGGTATGAGAGAACGTGCCTCAGGAACACATTGATAACGTAATAAAGTGTATTCCGGAGAGGTGAGGGCTATACTGGAAAACGGGATAATTTACCCGATTGTGCCACTTTCCATTAATTTGCTTTACTGTAATAAACCCCATTATTTACGTGCAATTAAGTTAGGATTTTTCAAAAACGTTCGAATCACCACTGATTCCAAGGCTTCTAACTCAATCAAATGGAAAATCTCGAAACTTATTAAGAAACTTCGTTATTACTTCGGCGAGTTACATTTCTGAATTCTTAATTTCCCTCAGAGGTTGCTATGAATGCAAATATTCCGCATAGTCACAGCCAAATCCGAATTCAACTTTCATTTTAGATTTTACCAGACCTAACAGCTAAATGTTAGGACAAGTATAACAAGATAGGAATTTAAATCTTAGTAGCATTTTTTGTGAATATAGAAATATTTTTACATAAAAGCCTTCATATATTTGTTGCAAAAATGTAGAAATTTGTAGAAATTCAAGGAAGATTCTGTTGAGAAAATTATTCGCTATCAGACAAATTTATAATAGCGTTTGTCATAAGAAACTTATTAAATTTAACCTATTTTGCCAAAAGGTAGTCCAACATGGCTAAAATATGCAAATTCTATCTATTTACAAACATTTTTTTTTCAGAGTTTTTCGGGGATCTCAGTTGTTATAAGAGATATGAAGTCGGTTAAATTAAAGCAAAGTTGTGCATTTTTATGCTTAACAATTATCTGAAAGAAAATTTTATGTACCATTTTCAGTTTTTGAGTTATTGAGAAAAATAAAAATTTTGTAATTTTTGTTTTTTTCAAGCGAAAACCAGAAGAACTAGACGATTTTGGGTAGGATATTCTCGAGGCACTTTTTTACAAGAAATATAAATAAGTCATTGCCTTTTCCAAGGCGTTCTTGGTTACAGAGTTACAACACTCAACTTTGGTTTTTCTTATGGACGCCATATTTAGTACTTGCATTTTTACAAAGTCTTTTTGTTCCTGATTGCAACGATGTATAACATGATATGATCGAGTCTTACAATTTGATTAATATTAAGAAAAAAGCGTTTTTGCCAAGTGTGCTTTGGAAAAAAACGCCAAAAATTTTGTTTAACAAACAAAAATTTGACAGTACTTTTGAATATGCGAGCAGAATTTTTATAACTTTGTCTTGTCTTGTTTTGCGAAAAATAAACCTCTAGTTTATCAACTTAGTTTTTAAATAAGTAAGCTTGGCGAAAGTGTGAACCTTCCAGATCCAAATTCAATGAAACCTCTAAAATTTAGTTTGTTTGGCGTTTCTTCTAGAGCACTCTTCGCAAAAATGCTTTTTTCTCCATTTTGATCAGCATCGATTCGATCATATCATCGTTGTAATCAGGAATAAAAACACTTTTCAAAAATACAAGGAGCAAATATGGCTTCTATAAGAAAAACCAAAGTTGAGTGTTGTAGCTCTGACATCAAGAACGCCTTGGAAAATACGATGACAGATTTAGATTCCTTGTAAAAAAAGCCTTAAGAACGTTCAAGTTAAAAACATCTAGTTCTTTTGGTTTTCGCTTGAAAAAATTAAATCGAAGATAAATTTCCGTTTTTTTTTTCCTAAAATTCAAAAACTAAATCAAATTTTCTTGTAAATAATATTGTTCAGTATAAAAATGCGCAAATTTGCTCTAATTTAACCGACCTCGTATCTTTTACAATAACTGAGATCCCCATGGTGGAGCTCGAAAAACAAACACTCTGTAGGAAATGTACAAAATTGTACAATTAAGGCGGAAATACATTACCTGTGCTTATATTTCGTTTCTTGACCCAAAATTCATTAAGTTCGCATGATTATGTTGAAACAGTGAAATATTCTCTTTTTTCTATAGTGAAACTTATTAAATTCCACCGATTTTGCCAAAATGTTATAGAAAATTCCTAAATTGTAGTCTGAAATGTATGGCTTCTTATCTATTTATCCATTATTTCAATTACAATCATAAAAAAAATAAAAATGTGACTAAAACAAATTGGAAAAGACACAGTGAATTTTTCAGTCTAAACTCACAAAATTAGGAGAAAATTCCAAAAGTAAATTAATTCAGTGCGATTCTTTTAATCGATTTAGCATTTTTCGACGCAAATTTACTACTAATTTATTAAGGATTCAAAATAAACAAGTAAAATAACTCATTTTTAAGTTGTGAACAAAAACAAATCCCCTAACAAAGGCGCTTTAGGAAGTAAGAGCCGGTTTACAGAACATTGTAATTGTAATGAAATTTTAATTCGAGATAACTTGACATTTGTCAGTGCTTTTTAAATGTCAACTTAATTGAAATTAGTTTAATTCTGAATTAAATCTTAATTTCACTTTCTGTAAACCGACTCTAAGAGCCGGTTTACAGAACATTTTAATTGCAATTAAATTTTAATCGCGATTAACTTGACATTTGTCAATGCATTTTAAATGGCAACTTAATTCGAATTAGTTTTTGAATTAAATCTGAATTTCGCTTCTGTAAACCGGCCCTAAATCTTCTTTTGTATTTTTATTAATTTCACGACGTGGTGTAATTTTTTAAATAATCTTTTGGGACTCAGTGCCTCAAAATAAGAAATCATAATTTTCAACTACGGTATACAGCTCCGTGGAATTAATTGTTATTTTGCAACAAATTAAGTGACTTCTCGTACTAATGTACTTAATTCCGCTTCAAATGAACGCACTTCATTTAACGAAGTCTGGTTTTAGTAATTGCAATGTGTTATTAAGAAAAAAATGCGTAGAGAAAGACTTTAAACCGTATCCGTTTAAGAAATGAAAAAACTTGCTACTCGTGCAAGCAGTGAATGAAGCGGTTCCAAAAAGCGTTAATTAGTTGTTGATTCTTATCGGATTTGGGCAGTGGTGGCACTTGCGAGATTGGAATCAAAACAAAACGTTTTAGTTCGTGGCAAGTTCGTATCAGATAAGTCCGAGATTAGGCTAAAAGCGTGAAGTGGTGAGTGAAGTAGAGCAGCTTATGTCACGTAATCGGTTTTCTTGTTATAGGTAGTAAAGCGTTAGTTGTCGTTTGAAATTGGAAGATATCACAAATGTCGATAAGATATGGCATAGCGCGATCTACTGTAAAAATTTACCATGCCGATACGTGTTTGGATATCGTGAACTACCTTATTCAATGCTTGTCAGCAGTCGTGCATAGCAGTTCCGATAATGATCCCATATTTCTGTCGAATGTTATCGCAGGTGGTGAGAGGTCCTTTCTTCGCAAACGAACCGAAAATCGGGAACAAATCACCGCATCCAAGCAAAAAGCGGCAAGAAAAAGTCATATTTTTCACAGCTCGTTACGAGCAATTTAATGAAACTTTTGGTGGATGCGCTGGGATAGTTGATCTCATCTCAGACGAAGTGAAATATTTTGGCGGAGATAAGTGTACGTGAAGTGCATTCCGCAGAAATAATCTAAATATATTGGCGCCGACTTCTCCGTATGAAAATAAAATTTTCGGGTCGGAGTCAAAGAAAATATTTACTTGAGAATGCGCTTGATGCGAAATTTAATCAAGAATCGTGAGGGCGGTAGAAAGAAAATTCCCCGCAAATTCGGATCACAATGCCCAACGCCACAATCGTCCCTAGACAAAAGGGGCACTTCATATTTTTAACTAGAATACACACATTCCCTATCGTACCGTAAATTTACATTTACTGAAATTCTGCATAAAGTAAAGAATAACCTTACCGTTTTTTTCAAAATTTTATTTAAATTATTGTGGAAAGAAGTTGCGTAATTTATGGGAATTGAAATTTATCGGTGTGTTGCGAAAGTTTGCAAAATAATGCATTCGGAATCTTATAAATGGGGAGCTTTGTCTTTGCTGTCAGTTTATGACTGTCAATAAATCTAATTTAATTGATATTTTTGGGACGTGATAGGAGGCCGGTGTAATAAGCGAGTTTGCGGATCGATGGTGTGCTATTTGGGTTATCAGGAGGGAAAATAAAAAGGGGTTTGTGATGCCGGGACAAGTTTTCAGGTTCAAAGTTAAAACAATACGAATGTTATCGTAGTGCTGAAATACGAAGCAGACAGGCGTATTTTTGAGTGGGAGCTTTTAAAACGGTGTCAGCTTTTGAAATGTTTAAGTCCACTCAGCCAGTCAAAGGGGTTGATATTGTCCCGACAATTTTAGCTGTAATTAGCAAATAAGAGACTATTCAGGGTTATGCCAATCTGAGACCCTATGTAGATTTAATTATTATGTGTTCAATTATAAGCTACTTGTTGAATGGAGATTTTCATCACGCTATGCGTGCTTGCGTGGACGTTTTTTCGGCCAAATTGATCGATAACATGTTGAATATGTTAATTTGTCTGTAACGCACCTAATTAATTAGACTGACAAAGAAAACGCAATTCGCAGCCATTTTTAAAACCGCCATTTGCATACTTGCCTGGAACCGGTCAGGCATGCGGAATTTCAAAACGGAAGTCTAGTGTACTGACTATTGTGGGCATAATTAATCCCCCAAGTACAAAAGAAAGTCTTATAAGCCCCCCAGACGGATTAGTTCTGCTATGCGTAATATAGGTCAAATTAATCGGCTTTCCCCGGATCGATTTTTCCGAAATCGTGTCCAACATAGTGCAGCACACAATTGACTATTAAACTAAACCAAATTTAAATACCCCCAGGTAACATTCTCGTCCTGAAATTGAGCTAATAGCTGCATAAACCAGGAGGTGTCATACGCTAAATGTGCCATAAGGCAATTAAATTGAATCCTCGCGAGATACCAAACTAAATACGATTCGGAAAAACTTTCAGCAATTAAAGTAAACTTCCGGCTGTTTGTTTCTCCTCATACAAAAACAAATAAAACAAGTAACCCCTCCGAACTAAAAGTAATAAATATGCTAATGCTGAAATAACCGCGAATTACTCAGCGAAATGAACTGTTCCGAAACAACAACAGAAATGCGACAATTTGGAAAAATACCGGGTGGCTATAGAATTGGTTTTTATTTGGAAAAATTAAGATTTAAACAGATTCGTTTTTTCTAGCCACTTATCGAGGCTTGTAACTGTTCGAATTTCATTCATATTTCTGGAATGATAATCGAGAGGAAACAAGCACCTCTTCGAGTGGCTGCTAGAAATGAGTTCAGGAAATGGAATGTTTGGAAATAAATAGAAATACTCGATAAGTGCTTGTCAAGAGGGATATATAGCAAAGTAATAACATTGAGGAGCAATCCTTTACGACTATTATTAGCAGAATTGAGACAGTTGCGGAGCAAATTGCTCGGAAAACTCACCTTTTTGGCAGAGGCGCGAGCGAAATTTTTCCATCAACAAAAGCGAAGTTAAAGCCAGTTTACAAGTTTCCTCATAATTAAAATTAATTTTACAGTTTGGTGGCTCGGTTTTGATTGCGGATGAAAGTTTCGGAACAGGTCGATTATAACAAAATCAAGTTTTTTGGCACATGTGGTTAATTCGAGTAAAATTGCTCGAAGGGTTGTCATTTTTGAGGGCGTATGCAACCGGAGTAATCAGTTTAGGCGTGCTCTTTTAGCGAGCTTGTACCTACATTGTTTTAAGTGGTTTATGCCTTGGTAATTCGGTCGTGAAATGTATAACTCTGCTTGAATAGTGTTACACTCGAGTTATGTCTTAATAGCGCAAGCGAAACTTTTACAATAATGAGTTTAATCCGCGACCGTTTAGATGGAATAAAATAAATTGAAAGATAAATTCGTATTGAGAGCCGGAGCGTCGAGTGAAAACTTTCGAAATGAGTAACGCGTTTTGGTGGATGCGCCGGACATTGTTTGAATATTAAGCGTCCATTTAAATCGGGATAACGGCAAAACCTCGGAAATCTTGTCCTATATCAACACTTCTCATTTTCGGGCTTTGACAGCGAACGCATCACGCGTTACTTCAACGACAAATTAAACTTGTGTGGAGGTTGTATAGGACAGGTGTTCGAGGATTATTGCATCGCTTAGAAACCCACTTCAACCGAATTCTCATTCCCTGATCTAATAATTGGATGCTGAAACCTAAATCACGATTCTTGGCCTTAAACAATGCGATCGGATCAACGCCGTTAAAATTTTATAGTTTCTCAGATAAACAACACGCTAATTAAACTGGTTTCTTACACGAAAAACGCATCAACGCCTAATTCTGCATTCATAAATCAATTACACACCGGCGGTCCAACTCGCATCAATCTCACTTTACCTATCATTTCCACTTTTGATCGAATCATTTTCACTTTATCGGAAACAGTTATTCTTGGCGAGAAAAGCGGACGTTCAAACTGAATCGAAAAGAAAGAAAAACTACTTTACAAATTCGCAGCAGAAGTTATCTATTACAATAAATCTACTTCGGACCTAACTTTTCTTTTTGACGTTCCATAACGTATACTTGTGGTTTATATTATTTTATCTTCTTTGTTTGGATTTAGCCTGGGATTATTATTACATTTTCTGGAGTGTAAAAATTCGGAAACAATCTCGCGCGTTTAACTCAATTTTAAAGTGTACAGGCTTTTTCAATTTATGAAATTCTTGCGAAATTGTTCGCAAATAATAAGAGAAACGATTATCATGTTTCGAGCTAAATGTTTTGGTTGTGTTTTTGAAATAATTTAAATCGCTCAATTTCCTCTTTGATAAATCTCGCGGAAAATTGTAATTATTAACCGAAAAGTTGCACAAGTCATCTCAAGTTCCTTTATAAAGTACTTTTAGTATAATAAAAAAGGGTCCATTAATCAATAAGATTGTCTCCAGATCGTTGGTTTGTGTGTTAATTTAATTACATTATTGTTTAAAATAATCCCGAGGCAACACGCAGTAATTTGTTTCCTCACTAAACACACACTAAGAGCGACAATTCGGAGCAAAACACCAATAAAACATTTGTTTTGCTAATTACGATCGATTTAGTTGGTGCGAAAAAATTTCGAAAATATTTATGCGTTCTATTTTCGCCACATGTATATTTTTATTTGTAAATGTTATTTTAATCGAAGGATTAAGAAGCGAAGTTGAAACATTGTTTGTGGAAGTTTGAAAAAATTCGTGTCGAAGCGACCGGTTGATTTCGTCAAAGTTCCGGAGGAAAGTTATCAAACAAAAAACCTCTCAAAAGTAATTGAATAAGCGCGATATTTTCCTCGAAGGAAATGAAATTTTTCCCGAGCGAAAACGAAATAAGTCTGCGAAAAAACTTCAAGTCATCTTACCTGAAATGCACAACGACCTGGGGCTAGAGAGGCGAACGATGACGCTTCACGACGCTGCTTTTCGATACTGGCGGCAGCGTCGGTTCCGCTGATGACGCCGTCCGGGTGTTGAAGATACCGGACGGCGCACATTGATTTACGCAAGCGCCACAGGTCGTCTCACCTATCGATACACCTCATGCCGTGAAAACGAAACACCAAAATCTTACAAAGTCCCAAGAAAAAACTAAAAAATTCTACCAAAACTACCAAAACAACCCACCGAACTTCAGGGCTCGAAAATGCCAAATTACGAGCTTCTGGACTTGATACACTTGTTGCCATAAGTTTGCAAAACCCTCATGTTTGCGAAAGCCGGCCTTTCGCGGCTTAAAAACGACATCTTTGAATGTTTTATGCTGCCACAAATTAGCTTAAACTATGTTTTATTCAGACTCGCCTGACTTGAAGCAACCATCCATACACCGCGTGTATTATGCATCAAACTGTACGCTTAATTTTTATTGTCCATCGATTTTATTTTACTTACGATGCAGTTAAGTTTTATGATGAAAACCGTAATCACCACACCCAAGACTACGGCTGAGAGCATAATTATTTATTATCAGGTACAGTTGGTTATCACCGATTTTGATTGTTTAAACGGAGCCAATAAACTCAGATAAGTTTATGTATACATGCGGCGATAATTAAATAAAGTGCTTGCCGACTTCGAATTAACAAACAATGCAATAGAATTTTCAAATCAACGAATTTAAAAGAAATCAATCAAAACAATGCCTTTAGAGGTGAAGTTTATACAGCGTTACAATTTTCAAATAAAATTTTCAATTGTGATTGATCGGTTTTTTCTCTTTGACTGCAAGAGATTTCGAGGGCATTTACACTAACAAAATTTAACAAACCCCAACCCATTTTCAGTTTTCTTCAAAAATTCCTAACTTAAAAACTAAATGTCCGAGAACATAACAAAATTGTGCCTAAAATTATAGTAAACCGTTTCCAAAGTTTAAAGATAAATAAGTACATTTTGATTTAACCTTAAAATTTGCCTCATCTTGCATGAGCTAATCCATCTGAGAAGTTTCCACTTAATTTCTTAATTAGAAAATCCGATTAAAAGTCAATCAAAACATTGGCTTTATACCTAGATGAAGTTTACACAGCGCTGCAATTTTCAAATCTAATTTACATCTATGAATGATCGCTTTTCTCACATGATTGCAAAAGATTCCAGAGTCAAGTTCAGCCCCGCCTCGGTCTCCAATTCATTTTCTATAAATATTTTTATTGAGATAAGTGTAAAAGTAAAATCGGGACGATACGTGCTTTTTGAAATATATTTTGTGTGCGATCAATCACGCAAACATGTTCATTTAATTCCGAATGAACTCGTTTTTAATTTTTATTAAGCAGTTTATCAACAATACTCCATTAAAGTCAATAAAAGTAAAATAAAATGGGATTGTTTTGGTTTTATTCGATTGATTAAAGGATTGTTTTAGAAAAAAATATTTCTCGCAAATCGCATAAAACTGCACAAATATTTTGCGCCAACACGAGCCGATTTTTGTAAATTTGTGCAGGAAAATATATAGTTTGGGCCGCGCTGTAGCTGAAACGACTTCGTCAATCGCGCCATAATCCGCTAATTTCCACTGTTAGTGTGCATTTCTCTCGTTATTTCCCTATTCCCGCTCTCTCCAGTGCCATTTACATAACGAATGCTTTCGTTAGGAATTCTTAGTTTTTTAATGAGGGTATTTAGCTCATACCCGCTTATACATCATTTATTAGTTGTACGGCTAAACCTTGTAAGCTCCTACACGCTGATGATTGTATAAAAGCTCTTTCCTATTCCTCAAGGGATAATAAAGCCACACCAGATCTCTCATGTCAAAATCATCCGGTAACGGGCTGTCTGGATTGGATTCTCTCTAGTTCGCTTTCACACTGATTTCGCAAATACCGAATTCTTTAATTTTCTGTTTATTCTCAAGCTTTTCCTCTAATTTGTCTTGCTTTCGGCTGAAATCTCCCTAAAATGCACAAAAAACCAATCGATATTCATGCGATTTGATTTGCGAATTTCTCCTGCACTCTTTCACTCTATTATAAATTATTTACATGGGACGCTCCGTGCTTGTGTGTGTGTGTACAGTGAGGCATCAAATATTTATCGAATATTTCCTTTTTAATATTTCAGAGACACAAATTTATACGAAATGTTATCGAGGGTCCTTCAATTTTAATGTCTATCAACGATTCTAACATCCATTTAGTTCTCGAATAGTGAAGGACGACACCATTTTATTATTTATCTTCTCTGTAATAAATCTCCTCGGTGATCCCAACCGGATAACGGGTGGGCTATTTTTTGTGTCGTTGAGAATTATCTGTTAAAATTATTTTAATGTTGCTCACCGACAAAATAGACAACGTATAATTTTTATAGACGGCGTTTTAGTTTTTATTAAAAAATAACCTCGTTAGCTTGACTAAAGGGTAAATAACAATCAGGTGGATCATGAAAGTTTGGAGGAAATTTTAATAGAGTTTAAAACTGCGTGCATGTTATTCAGTGTGGAGGTCTTTGATGTGCTCAAAAAAGACAATAATAATTTTAGATTTTTCGTTTTATTTTAAACTTAAAATTTAAAACTTAAAATCTAACTCAAAAACAATAAATTTTATGGTTGCAATTTAGTGATTTTTAGGTGTGTATTGACAAGTTTTTTCAAATAAGGTAGTTCCAACGTAGAAAAGATGAGATAATCTCAATTTCGATCTATATACTGGGTGTGTCAGAAATACGTGTGATAATTTTAACACGTAATAACACTCATCAAGTACAACAACTTTTCTATATAACATTTTGCAAAATTCTTCTTTACAATGTTCACTGTTTTCCTTCTTTTTTTTGTGCAAACGAGCCAGTCAGTGTTTAATAATTAGTTTGTAATCATAGCAACAATTTTCATTGTTGTTTTAAATTGTTTAAGTTGTCCGGTAAACGTTTCAGTAGGTTATCTTTTTCCAAATATTAAGTAAATTTGCGAATTTTTTATTGAAAAATTACATATAGAAAAGATGTTTTATTTGTTGAGTTCTGTTATCTGTTAAAATTAAGATACGTAATTTCTGATACATTCTGTATACTGAAAAAAATGGCAGTAAATTTATACAACAATTACAACTTAGATCCAGTCAATTTTTCGAAAATTTACGAGCTAATACTTATATTCTAACTTTCGCAGTAATTCATATGAAAATTTACATATTGTCACAAAACTAATGTAAAAACATTTACAATTTTACAACACAATTGTTGTAAAATCACGCATTTATTTTAAATTTATACTTTACACTCTAAACTTATTAGAAGATTTTGTAAAATCACAAGCGTTATGTAAATTAACATTATACTTATGAATGAGTACCAACGAAAGGTTTTGTAAAGATCATGTGTGTTTGTATTTTTTGTGATTAGAAGTCAACTCGCAACGTGCTTTCAGATAACTAAGGTAATGTCCAAAAATTCAAAACTTAACGTTGATGTGTTAGTAATACAAGACTACAAATTTTGGTTAAGATTTTGGGTAAGTTTTTGCAAAATAAAATAACCTGTTTATGTTTTAGCAATTTAAGTATCTTGCATCTGTCAGAAAAAAATCCTGTCAATACACAAATATAATACTTATTTACTCATCGAAATACAGTTGCATCTACATATACAGTGTATGTACATTTAAATGCACATTTTGGTTAAAACTTGAATTAACTCGTATTGTTTCATTTATTCTTCAAATTTTCTATTGGTTGCAGACTACCTTGTTAAATGATATGATAATAAGAGAAGCAATAGAACTAATGCCCCATGCATTCTACATCTTTGTATATTTACAGTTTTTATGGTAAAATCACTTTCAAATTCGTAAAATTACAACGTGTAGCATGTAATTTTACGTCACTGTTCTTGGTCACAAAAAGCATTACCTATATTGTAATTTTACAGTGAACTTTTTCGGTGTATATTCAGTGATTTTTTGGAGAAAAAAATTGTTTTTGCTTCAACAAAACTCAAATAAGGCTATTTTAAGAACTATTTTAATACAGACAGTGATTCAAAAGTGATGGACAAACTCTCGCATGGTGATAAAAGACGTTCAGTTAAGCATAAAAATGAAGTCCGATTTTTTTTCGAGAAACTTTTTTATATAGTTTTTAATTTGTTTTCCTTAACAACGGCATCGATTGTTGCTCTTTTGTCGAATATAGTTTATTGTCGAATTTAGTTTAAGTTTTTTTGGTGGTTTTGTACATCTAAACACATTAATTGTTGATATTTTTCTACAGGGATTTGTTTAATATTGCAAGTTGTCGTTTCCGCTAACTAAAGTAAAAAAAACATGATCTGAAGCACACTAAAAATTTAACATTAAAGAGCTATATCTCATGAATTTTTTTTTATCATAGAAACTTTTAATTCAGTTTGATATCCTTTATCACCACCCGAGAGATTGTACGGTATTTTGAATCACCCTGTATAATTCTGACATTTTTCGGTCTTTTTTTAACGAAATTTTGCGTAATAATTGTATTTCTTAGGAAAAACATAAATAATGTAATTTTGGTTGTAGATTCTTAATTTTTTGGGTATTTTCTTGCAAAACGTGCTTAAATGCCCCAGAAAGGCAGAAATATTTTTTTTAATATTTATCATAATGTACAGTTTTTATAGCTAAATAACACCAATTTAAATCAAATTTCGTGACTTGCTCCCAAAAAGTCTTTTTCATTTTGTACCGTACTGAATATTAAGGGCTTTTGAAATAAATTTGATTTTTTCTGGGTTTGAAACCACGTAACCGAGGCCCTGATTTCATCGATTCAGTGAAGCAAACAGCAAAATTATAATTACTACCCGATCATTATAAAGTTGATGGTCCGGCGATCCCAGAAGGATTTCGCATCGAATATTTGGCGTGAAAACTGATTACTTTCGAGGATTTTACCTCAATTATCGAAAGGCTGAGGGAAGCCGCCGAAAACAAGGGTCAAATTAAAATATCTGTCAGAACTCACAACAATCGCGATTTAAAAGCTACATTTATTTGATAGAAGCGAAAGAAATGTGAAACTGGGAGTAAAGAGAAGGGTAAATAATACATTATAATAAATGTGGCGCGTTTGCGAAATTCAGCGCCATTCCTGGAAGAAACTCGAATCGATTTATTTTCTAGTGTGTGCGGAAAGGATGTATTTTCACTGTTAAGTCAAGATAATTGCGTTCCACCACAAAGAAAGCAATTACATTATTTGATTATTTTTTATTAAAGGAAAGCGTGTGTTTTTGCCGTATTCGTCTTGTTTTATTATATAAGACACTGCACGCTTTCGAATTATTGAAATTGCTCCTGAGATGGGGTTGTCATAAAAACGCACCCCTTATTTAACAACGAATATAACCTTGTGGCGCCTTTTTATTCCAACTCCTAATGTCATTATTCTGCCTTCCGATCATCTCCCATTTTTCACAACTTACGATCCACAAATTGTTATGTCCCAACTTTGTCAATACTCCACCAAATTTGGTAATTTTTGGCGTGTCTCTCGCCGGAAATGCACTTAACGATACTCGCGCATTGTAAACACAGACAGATATTAATAATACCGCCGCACGTTCCATTGTTCCTCAAATATAATTAATGCATTACCAGATTATTGTACAAAGATGCACTAATCGCTAACTGGGGGAACGCACGGAAAGGAGAATTCTGATAATTAAAAATGGGTCCATCAACTGTGGGACCTAATTAATTCAAAATAAACCTCGCAAACTAACGAATTCGAAGAACTCCGCTATTGTTTACATACATTTCCCGTAGTCGCTTTATAGTTAATGAGAATGTGTAAGCAGGGTGGCACTTCAGTTCTTTGAGTGCAGTTTTTAGCATTATGATTCCATGTTGTTCCGGCGAATGTAGATGGATTAACTTTTATGGAACTTTCAACAATTTATGACCCGAATAATGTACAAAGCACTTCTCATTAATTAAAAACTTTGAGGTGAAAAGTTCGTTTTCCACAGCTTTTAAACGAAAATAATTTCATATTCAATTGATGATTAAAACATCGTCGGTGACATAATTGGATCAGTTATAATTCTTTTGCGAAAATCCCCCTATTACTTACACGGACCCTACTTTAGTCCGCTGAGATTCACCCCAAGTTTAAAGCCAACGTAATAAATTGACCGGAGACCTTTCGCACACATCAAAACCCCAATTTTGAAAACGCACAATTACAGTAAATGTTGACGAACAAAAGAAAGCGTAATCTTGAGTTTATAACCGGGGGCTGGCAAATACTCCCAACAGGAAAGCTTTTCATTATTTAATTGATATAAAACTCATTTACTAAAAGTGATATAGGCAATTTGGGCGCGCCGCCGCGTGACTGGTTGCCTACCCTTATACAGTGTCCCAGCGTGTTTTAGGTAAAGTCCATTATCCACGTTTAAATGTTAGAAAAGTAATATTTTTTCCCTGAACCGTAGATTACCGTACATTATCTACCTCACCTACACTTATTCTCGAAATTACATAGGTGTTTCCAAAATTAGCTACAATACAAACATATGTTTTTTTTATGGAACACTATATTTTTTCTTTTTTTTTTGGATGTAGCTTTTAAAACTAATGATTTTTATATAAACATCTGTTAATCGATTAATTCGTTAAAATTAAGAGTTTTGGTAAAACTTGAATAACTTAAAAATTTTAATGGAACACCTACTTTTTATTTTTACATCTAAAAGACCTTTAAATTATCTTTCTAAATTTCTAAAAACAATAACAATTAAGAGTTTCATGCTGGTTTGTCAAAACCACTAAACAACCACTAAAAATTATTAACTACTGTTTCAGTAGTCAAAATGTGAAATTTTTAGCTAATAATAACTTTAGTGAGTGTTACAGTGAAATAATTAAAATTTTAATATTTAGATAGACAATTTAATAATCTTTGAAAAGCAAAAACAAAAAGTAGGGTGTTTTCCCTTTAACTTTTTCAATTATTCAACTTTTAACAAACTTCGTAAATTTTCTACATTCATAATTGTAATGCGTTAAGCTGTTCACACCTGTTTAAAAAAACTCAAAAAATTGGATGTCATTTTTACTTTTTGAATTATTGAAAAAAAAAACGGAAATTTCTAATTATCGGTTTTATTTTTTCAAGCGAAAACCAAAAGAACTAGACATTTTTAGCGAGGACGTTCTTCAGGCACTTTTTTACAAGGAATCTAAATCTGTCACCGTATTTTATAAGGCGTTCTTGATGTTAGAGTTACAATACTCAACTTTGTTTTTTCCTATGGAAGCCATTCTTTCTTTTTGTATTTCTGTAAAGTGTTTTTATTCCTGATTACAACGATGTATCACATGATATGATTGCATCTTACATGCTGATCAAAATGGAGCAAAAGGCATCTTTGCGAACAACACCTTTGTTTCTAAACAAACTAGATTTTGGAGGTTTAATTGAATTTGGATCTGGAAGTTTTACTTTTCCACCAAGCTTGCTTATTTATACTAAATGATATGAAAAGCTAAAAGTTTATTCTTCGCAAACAAAACAAGACAAAGTTATAAAAATTCTGGTCGCATATTCAATAAACCTGTCAAAATCTCGTTTGTTAAACGAAATTTTTAATGTTTTTTCCAAAGCACTCTTTGCAAAAGCGCTTTTTTCTTAATTTTAATCAGTATGTAAGTTTTGCTCATATCATGTAATCACTGTAATCTACAAAGACTTTTCAAAAATACAAGAGTCAATAAGATCAGTGTTATAACTCTGACATCAACAACGCCTTGAAAAAGATGATGACAGATTTAGATTTTATATAAAAATGTGCCTGAAGAACGTCCTACTTAAAAACGTCTAGTTCTTTTGGTTTTTGCTTAAAAAAATAAAAACAAAAATTACGACTTTTTGATTTTTCTTAATAATTCAAAAACTAAAAGTGACACATCAAATATTTTCCAGATAATAGTTTAGCAGAAAAATGCGCAACTTTGCTCTAATTTAACCGACCTCGTATTTCATATACGGACGGCCTGTATAAATTGTTTCATTAAAAAAACATAAAATTGTATTGTTTATTGTATCTAATTTCGAAAACACCTTGTATATTTGAAAATAAATTTAGGAGTGACAGGCGTTTAGCGTCTACGGCTTTGGAAAAAAAATATTTCTTTCTTTAACATCTACCTCCTTGCTGGAACACTCTGTATAATTGTCAATATTTGAATAGCGCGCCGTGTTACGTAACAGGAATTTTTTGTCCGTGACGTTGGTAGTGTTTTATGTTTACGATCGGTGGACGAACTTCTCATAAAATTTGCTCTTCCGTCCCAGATTTAAATTAAACAATTTGGAAAAGTAAAAGTGGCACGTTTAGAAAAAGCTATTCGATCAAATTGTTACAATGAGTAATTTACGAAAAGCAGTTTTAGGACGTAATGCGAAACGCATTGGGTATGTAGTTATTTGTGCAAATTTGTGTGTATTGTGGTTATTTCCGTACAGTTTAGCCCCCAACCAACAAGACTTCGCCCCCCTTAAGTGGGATCAGTATTTTGACAGTGAAGATGATGTTACGACTGATAGTGGAACTTTCCATGTTTATAAAAAGGGTGACTCGGGCCCGGCGGTGGTCTGCCTCCATGGGGGCGGCTACTCGGGGCTCACATGGGCGCTATTTGCTGTAACTGGCCTCAAAGTTGTGGGCAAACATTAATAATGATTTTCAGGTTGAAATTACCACGAATATTGAGTGCCAGGTCATAGCGATTGATCTAAGGGGGCACGGGAACACCCGGTCCGGCGACGATAGTGACTTATCGTTAGAAACCCTGTCTCAGTAGGTTTTTCTTATTTAAAACGACAAAATTAGAAAAAATTTTTTAGAGATGTTGTTATGGTACTTAGCACAATATTTTCGGAGGAGGAACCTCCTGTGGTATTTGTTGGTCATAGCATGGGGGGCGCTGTTGCTGTTCAGTGCGCACACATGGTTAAAACGTTGGGGCTTTGTGTAATTGACGTGGTTGAGGGGACCGCCCTTGATGCCCTATCCTCCATGCAAAGCATCCTAAGGGGGCGCCCCACAACCTTCAAAAGTGTTCAGCACGCAATCCAGTGGTGGTAATCAAATTAACACAAAAAATTCCACAAAGTTTAGCCTAATTTTCAGCTACAAAGGGGGCCAAACTCACAACATTGAGGCAGCCAAGGTCTCAATGCCGGGCCAAATAATTAGGTAAGTAATTGCAATTCTCCCATCATGAGCGGTCGAGCCGGAGTCGAGTGTCGTAATTTTCGACACTATATATTTGATTTACATCCACAGTGGTAATTTAGCATCATAGGAATGCAACATGATCACATTGCCACGAGCCGACAATTTGGAATTGAATTGCAATTTTTTTTGTCGGGTCGTAGAAAAAACGGGGTATGCAGCTCGCATTTTGGGCTTTCCTAAAGATAATGAGACATTCCAAACTCGTGTATGAAAGAATTATTAACGTGTTAGAAAAATAAAATGGTATAGCAGCTTAAAAATGATTGACAAGGCCATAAAATTACCATTCTGATCATAATGCTTTGTCTGGGATGTGAAATACAAGATTTACAGAAATTGAGTTCTGAAAACAGTACAGTGAAAACAGTAACGTCATCGCTTATAAACGACGGATCGTTTATAACGACCAATCGTCATATTTATATATTCTTTGTTATTTCACGTTGCAACTTATTGAATGTCTTCTTAGTGCATAGCAATAGTTATCTGGTTATATGTATCGTTCTTTCAGTTATTTGATATGGTTTAGATTTGACGTCCAAAAAAACCTAGTAGGTTGCTATTTATATTATATCTATTATATCTCTGTTGATAAGTGCCGGTATCAAAAGTTCATAATAAATTAATAAAAATTAGAGTTTAGGTAACATATTTCTCTCCCAAAATTCTAAATTTTTGTAATTTTTTTTTTGGTATATCATATCTTTTGAAGTCCACACCACACAAACGAACGATTATTTTGGGCCGCTAAATAGTCATCTTCTTTTTCATCAACTAATTTTGCAAATTTTATATTTGTTCGGATAGCTTTTTGAGGAGATAAGTTTCTAGCATTAAAAGGACATTTGATTTCTATAATTCCATCACATCCCAAAAGGCCATCCGGACTTGCCGCTAAAAATGGGTATTTCTCAGAGACGGATAGGTCGACCAGAAGACTTTGTTTATTAAATTTGATTTGGAAAGATTTTAGTGCATTCTCTTCATTCTGGCTAGGCCCAGGTTTGTTTAAGTTGTGTATACTATGAGTATAGTGTAGAGGAGTCACTATACTACGTTACAAAACCACTATAAAATCACACCCGAGAAGTTGAAATAACTTGCCTTCGGCATTTGGTAGTTGATAAATTGGGAATATATGATTCATTTTGCTCTTTCCTGTTCTAACAATGCAAAATCACTGTGTTGGTCAGTGTCTGTAATCCACTAAGTAGATACACAGCGGTATTATCACAATTTTTTCAGTATGAAATTTCCGGCGAATTGTTTCGTTGTTATCTACGTTAATATTTTAGTTTATACTTGTGAATGATAACCTTACGCCCAGCGTTCCACAATTTCGAAAAGTTCCTTACCGTTTATTTATTAATTATATTTTTTACATATTCAAATCCAAAAGTGGAATAAAAAATTAATTTATAATTCTTTTCAACATCTTGTCAACACGAGATAATGCTTTATCGTGTGGTGAAAACCGCATTGAGTTACATTGTATGAGTCGGAAACTTTAACATTGTTTTTTTCCCTATATCCGAAAACGGCATCGACACCCTTAATGGCTAAGGCACTCGCACTCGTTACGACACGAGCCGTAAGCGAGTGTCGCAGTTTTTCGCAGTATACTAACACGTGCATTTAATTTGATGTTTTCAGTATTCAAAGTGGTAATTTAGCAGCTAACGAATGTGATACAATTGAGTTGAAGCCGGCGGAGGAGTTGTCGGCGCCTGTGAGAAAGCAGACGCCGGCGACTCCCACGATTGAGGAGGATGACGAGAGCAATTGTTCCGATTGCGGGAAGCCGCCGCTGCCTAAATCGGCAAAGACCGAGCCTGGGAGCGGCGAGGACGGCCCTAAGTACACCTGGAGGATTGATTTAAGTAAAACTGAGCGGTTTTGGACTGGTTGGTTTAAAGGGTTGTCGCAAAAATTTCTCGATTTACGCATTCCGAAATTACTTTTGCTTGCTAATATCCATGGCCTTGATACCGCCCTAACTGTGGGACAAATGCAAGGTAAACGCGTGACCTTGTTTCGGTTTTTAATTTCTGTTTTAGGCAAGTTTCAGTTGCAAGTGCTGTCAAAGTCGGGACATGCTATTCACGAGGACCAGCCCCACCAAGTGGCCGAAATCATTGGCGGTTATTTAGTCAAACAAAAAATTGCCAATGCTAAAGTGGATCTAGTCTGTCCAATGCCTGGTTGTTAATTCGTTTCGTTTATTTATTTTGTTTTTTCGTTCGTGTTCTTGTATTGAAAGTTCAATAAAAATGTATTCTTCCTAAGGACGGGTTTTGAAATGAGACGCTGTGTACCCATAATAATAAAATATATTTTTCCAGAAAGTCTACTTAAAAATGTGAAATCTAAGTGATCAACATGGTTGCAATGTAATTACAGACGAAAAATAATGCAGGACAATCAAAAGAAAATCGTCGTTAAAAAGCTGTCAATAAAATCAAACCTACTTTAAAATAAATAACGCTTGAAAATGGTTACAAAGAACTAGCATGTACTCGTCAATGGTAAAATTTGGAAAACACAGTCACTTAAATAAATAACCATATATACACAGTTATGTTAAAAGTTGAATTGCCTACTGCGCGATCGGCCAAACGAATGTTTACACAAAATAAGCATATTTTTGTATTTCACACAATTAGAGATAATAGGTATGATGAGTTAAGTGATCTGTTGCAATTTTATTGAACACATATATGTAATGACAGTTTACTGCACGCAGCATGAGTTTTTGTGTCCGTTCTTCAATTTCAGCCGAGATTTAGGACGGTATTTCTCAAGGAAACCTAATTGCTTGGCATTAATTGCACCTCGCCTTTTTCTGTAACAAAAACCAAATAAACGTGACAAAAAAAAAAAAAATGACGACATACTCTCGAATCAGCTCGACTGCTTCTTCATATTTGAGACCTAATTCTATGAGAGCTAAAGCGACCATTACCGGAGCCCTTCCTAAGCCAGCTATACAGTGAACGGCTACACAAGCATTAGGATTGTCATGAAAGTGCTTCTTCAAAATCTTGAACCACGCATCGACGATTTCGTTGGGTGGAAAGGTTCCGTCAGGATAGGAGAGATCGTAAACTTCGATGCCTTCGTTCTCGAGTTCGTCGACTTTATAGGAAGGTTGGCATACCCTGACTACCGCTGTAACTCTGTGCTTTTTCAGTTCCTGCGTAAGTAAAAAGTGATTTTTGGTTAAATTTGGTGCGAGCTGACCTGGATGTAAACATGAATTGTTTGGTCGGAAGGTCTGTCCGTGATAAGAAACTTGAATCCTTTGTGCTCGATCTCAGCTGCGGCAGGTCTTATGTCTTTCTGACGCATGGCTGTACTGTTCATTCCACAACAAGACACTTTCAAGTAACACTAAATGTGTTTAGAATATCAGAGTATCACTCTTGGAGATCAAATAAGCTATCTCCTCTATTATGGGCCAAAAGTGTATAGTTATAAAAAGAATTTCCACAAAATTATACTTTAAACTATATATCGGGAGTTTAAAGCAATATTTCAGTCTTTCAAATAAATTAACATAGGATTAATTTGCCTAGAACTTTTGAGTTATGTACACTATTTTTATACTTGATGATATGCTTATGCAAATATAGTAGATTGTAGGGAAGATAACTAAAATAAATAAATCGTTATTTTTAACTGAACTTTAATTCATCGCAAATTACCAACTCTTATTTGGCTCTTGTTGAGGTAATTCCAACAATGCTATGGCGATGATGCAAATGACTAAATTCAATGTTTATATAATCTTTTTTAATTTCCTGTTAATTTATTTGTGTTGAGCCTGGCAATATTCTGCGCTATCCAAATGGAACTCCATGTATGCGAGCACTGTCTCACCAAGGTACTGCAACAAAAACAATCTCAATTAGCAAGAATTCAGGACGGAAATAGAGATTACAAGCCAATCCATACACCCCATCCATCTGACCTTCGCTAATTATCATACATACAACGCTAACGAGTCTATAAATTAGTGGCGTCTTCATTGAAAACCTCGAAAAAGAACTTGTCACACAACAAATAATAATCACGCTTTCCAAAAAACATTTGAATTGGTGCCAAAGCGTTCCTTTTAATATAAACACATACTCGTGACAACAACGGAATCAATGTCACCTTCAATAAGCATAATTAGTATTTTTGCGTCAACAATAAGCAATCAAAAATCGGATATTCGTCCGATTTTTTATTGTTTTTTGAATTCCACTCCACGCCGTCCACAAAACACAACTGACGTGGGACATGGGGTTAACGGTTAACGTTCCTCGCGCCCAAAAACCATGAATTCGTAAAGAAAATCCAATCATTTTCACGCAAAAATCATACCATAGGTCCGCTGATTTAACCGTTTGTTTTGCTTTTTTGCTAATTGTCGCAGAACTTCACTCAGCTTCGCACTAGTGCTAGTGGGAGTCTGATCTAGGTTAGGGAGTTAAAATAGTACTCGGCACTCCTCCTCCATCCGCGTCATTTCGTATTTATTTCGATGTGAAGGGAGTACCCGAGTTCGAAATTCGCGCAATTTTCCGACTTACACTGGCTGGGGAAAATCACAACTGAGCCGAGTGAGATCATTTCACTTGAGCCAATTTGCACAATTAGGCTACGGAGAGGGGAATTAATTTGGAAACTGGCTCAAGTCGGTTCGGCGATTTTGAAAAATTTCGGTATGGATTTTGTGCACGCAGCATTTCCATGGGCTATATCTTATCTCGGCGATACAGCGAATTTTAATACCGAATTACATAATTATGGAGTTTACGTACCTGTCGCAAACATGGCATTTAGTCAAATTTATTGATCGGGAACGGTCGCGGCGGTCGTCTTAGCTAAATCAATTTGACATTTGATCTTTGCGGTCTAAATTCGATTCGTTTGTTCTATTTCAGTCGAATCGATGCAGTTATTAATTGCGGTAACGCGATCCACTGTGCCCCTGTTTTTATCAAGTATCGTATTCCTGTTATCATAATAACTCTGTCTAAATAATAACAACTCGGACTCGATTTCCCGACTTCTAAGCCGGCGATCCCGACAATTCCAGTTTCATCAAGTCACACCTCATAAATCGATGCGAAACATATTTAATGTTCAATTAGTTAACTCACCGTTTTTCGGTTTTACTGCGGAAGCTCACAGACAATGTCGTTTTATCTCGACTGACATTAAACAAATCTTCTGTTCAAGTTCACAAGAAGATATCGCCGGATTGAAAAATACATCTTCTTATCGTTAGCAAATACCAGAATTCCAATCCCTGTTTATTCCAATTCGCTTCAAAGTTAAAAATAGGCGCAGGCTGGGTCTTAATTAATTAGCAACTATTCAATATGTTATTATTTTTATGGGCTCGTATTAAAAATGCGTCAGCGTCGCGACGCTTTACAAAAATAGAAGCTCTTTTCGGGCTGAGAATACGTACAATTAGAGTAAGCTCAGTTTTCAGATTTTGTGCCCTTTAACGTCCAGATTTGGTGGCGACTGACGTCCACATGACGCAAATTCTTTGTTCGAATTCAAATGTCGATGATTCAGAACCTAATCTTTACATATACCATACATGTCACTCAAATTTGTATTGCTCTGATTCGGTTGTGTATTTATCTCCCAATAAATCAAATTTCATTGCGGCCATAATTACCGGCGATTTATGACTGGAGTTTTCCTTTTGACAAAATGATGTAACGGAAAACTGACTTTTCTAACGCAAGATTACGGCGAAATAATACACTAATGACAGTCGATTTCGCCTAGATTGTATCAAATATCAAAAATAATGATCTTGTTTATATTGTAACAATAATCCGATCAAAAAAATCAATACAGTTGCATGCTAGTTTAATGTGACGGTGACAACACAGCATGGAGAAAAATCAAACGTAAATTTTGTTTTTCTACTATTTTCCTCGTTTGTAGTGGATTTCGTTAAAATATTGCCTTTCAAATCGTACAGTTTTCCTTGTCTTGTAACAATGCCTCGATTCGATTTTAACATTAAAATTAAATTAACAAACCCATTTTTATCTGCTCGCATTGTGTGACGTTTTTCAATTTAAACGATAACAATCAATGATATTCTCAAATATTTTCAATGCTACGTGCGAAACACTTTCGCAGCTCCAAAACCAATTTTGGACACAAAAAACCCCGATTTTTTATTTTTGTTCAAAAAATTAATTCTAAAATCCAATACGCCAATGAATAAACATTGTCACGAAATGAGCCAAAAAGCAAACAAAAACACATTTACAGCTTAATTTCGCCATTTTTTCATATAAATGTTTTCAAGTATAAGTAATTCAAATGCAAAAATTAAGGGCATGATTTTGTTCTAATTCACATAATATTTCAAGCGGAATTATATTTTTTGCGTGTTAAGCTTTCAAATCGTGAATATTTGAGATACAGTGAATAAATACTTTTAGTAGACTCGCCTTGTATGAAATCGTATTTATTGCGTTTAGAAAATCTGCGTTGTTTTGAAAAAATTGTTAGAATTGACACATGTTATTTTTATTTAATTTGCCTGTTTAAAAGATTTTAAGGAAAAATTCGCAAAATTAGACTGTCGATATATTATTTCTGCTTTTTTGTTCAATTTTATTAATTTAAACACTACTACTTTTTTGTCTCTGCTTCTGGTAATTTGAAATGATGCTGAACATATCAAAATGTGGCATTGAAACGTGTTGTTTTCTCATTATTTTGTTTTTATTGAAAAATTCGCGAAATTAGGCTGTAGATATATGATTTCTGCTTTTTTGTTCGGTTTTATTATTTTAAACATGTCAGTTCAGTTGTATACCAACTTTTCTTTACCTCTGTCTCTGGAAAAATAACTGATTTAAAAATATCAAAATCTGGAATTAATGCTTTTTCATTATTTTATTATTTAATGTTGGTGTATGTATTGCAGTTGCTTTCCCACACGTTTTTTTTTTCAGTTTTTTCAGGTCAGTCTTGTTACATCTTTTTTGCAACTCAAAAACTTTAAACTAAATAATCATGAAGTCCTGCCTTTGCTATTAAATTTTTAATTTTTTTCTCCAAGAGTTTTTCGACTATTTCTCATAATTAAAATTAATTACCTAATATTCAGTCGCTGCCAAAGTTATCAATCGACACCTAAATGTTTTGTGCAAAACATGCGGTAAAAATATCGCGAGCTATAAATTTAAATACAGTGGAACTCTGTTATAATGAACCCGGCTTTTAACGAACGCTCCTATATTGTAGTAACACATTGGATCGGTTTTAACGAATAAACGAACCTCGCTTACAATGAACGCTCGCTTTTAACGTCCAATATTTACACAAAAAATGCGGTGTACACTTTTGTTACGTTCGAGGAAACAATAAACATTCATGATGTTGCAGCAAGATTCCAAAAATGATACATACCTCGAAAACAGCTAAACGTTAAGTGTAAACAAAAATATCTATGTACTTATGTACCTTTCTTAATTTATTTCGTGTATCTATTTTAAAGTTTAGAATTCATATAACTTGAAAATTACTCCATAATGAAAGGCAACGTTCAGTTAGAACGAACAACAAATTCGAATGTTCGTTATAACCGAGTTCCACAGCAAATGTAATTTTGGTATTTTTTGCTCAAACCATAATTTAGACATCGTTTGTGACTTTGTCATAAAATGACTCCAAAAAACATAAAATTTCGGTTGTGAATATTTTTAATTATCAATGGAACTCGGTTATAACCTGGCTTTTAACGGTCGCTCGGATGTAACGAAAAAATCGAAACTCCCGTTTTAAATACCGATATTTTAGTAACAAATTAGTTCTGTTTTAACGAACAAACGAACCTCGTACGCACGTACGCTTTTGTTATTACTTTTATTAGTAAACAACTAACATTTCCAATATTGCAGCAACATTACGACAGGCATATGCCTGTCAAAGTAAACAAAATTCTTTAAATTTGGCTGCACAATTAAAAATTACTAAATTGTTGGAAATATAATAATAATAAACATACGCAGCGTAAATGTGTCTTAATTTATTTAGTGTATCTGTTTCAAGTTTTAGAATTCGTTATCTTGAAAATTACTTCTTATAGACTGTGTTCAGTTAGAACGAACGATCGGTTATAAAGTCTCTCGGGTGTTCGTTATAACCGAGTTCCACTGTAATTAATTTTTATTATAAGGAACTGTAGGAAAATTCTAAAAAATTACATATGCAAAGAGAAAAGTCAAGAATTTAATAGAAAACGTTGATTTCTGGGTGATTAATTAGTTTTTGAGATAAAGTAAAAAATAAATTCTTTTTAGTGGTACTTCACATATTAATAAGTTGTGTTGTAATGCTAATAATTCGCGTGAAAAAATTCTACAATAAGCAATTTAAACCGCGAAAAATCCAAGTAAAAATAAAAAATGACACGTGTAATGCCCGATTTAGCTATTTTGAGCATCACTTCAATTTAATAAACAGACTTTCACTGAAAAACAACAGATCCGAAAAAGCGGCATTGTAAATAACATGTTCATCACACAAACGCAGAAATAACACGCTCACGGCCTAATTTTTCGATTCGTGCATCCATGAGCATTCGGGGCGTCAATTTTTTACCCAAACTTATTCCCAGCCAAACTTTTGGTTTCCGGCAGTTTGATGCAAGGTGAACAATTAGCGCATTTGATTTGTAGCGAGAATTCATTTGCATAAATTAATGCATAGGAAACGTGCATAGCACCAAGGCCGTCGTCCAACATGGCAAATAGTAAACAATTTTCTCATTGTTAATAATTAAACTTGGGTTTTATTTAGCACATGCCGCACCGAAACTGGAAGTTTGCCCAACTTTTGCCTTTTAATAACTGCAAGGGGGGCTGAAGGTTTGTTTATATTGATGTTTGGCAAATTTTGGCAATAGTTTTTGTTACCGGCGCAAACTCGGCGTCGAGGGTGCGCGTGCAAGTTCGTTGAACCCTCGGAGAAAATCGACCAGCAAATACATAATGTTTCTATTTTAACTTGTGCCCTCATTTTGCAATGTTAGGTCATGATGCGCGAATGCTCAAAAAGGAAGAAAATGCGATTTGCAATTGCAGAGCGGCGGCCACTCGCACAATTGGGCCCGTTTACGGCAGTGGGGACAATAGCAGGGGCACAGGAATTTTACCTGGACCGTCGACAGTCCCTGCATTTTGTAGAATTGCTATCTGCAGTGTCAAACGTTGAAGGTTTAGAAAGCGGGTCATTACCAAAATTTGTGCAATTATTGGCCGCTTCCGTTACAAAGTGGGGCACAGAGCTGGAATTCGGGGCCAGACGAGGGTTGGGGTCGGGCTTTTGAACCTAAGGGCATTACCTCCGTCTGGCACGCAGACGAAATAAGTTGACAGGTGTTCAAAATTGAATTGATTTAGCCGGAATTCGACTTTCACTTAATTGGACTGGAAGTTAATTACACAAAAAATGACGCCAGGTAACCACGTGGTCACAATAAAACCACACTTAAGTCATTTGGTCCAAGTAAATATGATTAGCATGACGCGAGCAGGGGCCCCCTAATCCCGCGCGATAAAATCGCCGTTTTAACGCATTTTAAGCGAATCCGAGTACGCTAGACCTTCGGCCGTGAATTTAGCAAATTCAAAATTGGCCAAAACTGGCACAAAATTCGACTTGTTGGTTATGCCACATAGCCGCGGCCTGGGGCCGTTTTTCACTTACCACAATAGCCATACACATTGAAAATAGGGTTGACTTGTTAATTTTTTGAAATCCACGAAATGTGGATAGAACGATAATCACGGCACAAAAGCGGTTTGCACAAAACTAGTTAGAAACCTTTTAATAGGCTGGGCAAGATGGTGCTCGGGCAATTTCGACTGACGTCAGAATTGCCCCCACTCCCGGCGGTATGACGACAAAGTCCGAATGACGTCACTGGTTCTGCTCTCTGTCGCACGCACAAGAGGCCGTAAGTCCCTCCTTGTCGAAATTTGGGGGCTACGTCGGTACATTCTCCGAAACAAGTAACGACTATCGACCGCCCGCGCTTCTGGGAAAAGCCCACGGATTCTCGCCGAGAGTTAGGCAACACGTCATGCGCTTATATAACGTTTTCCAAAATTGTGTAATCTTGCATCGTGGAATGACGGTTTTTAAGTTAAATCATTAATTAGTTTATTGTTACGAGTTTTGTCACGAACTTTTTATGTCGTTAAAAATTTTAAAAGTGAATACAAAGTGAAATGGCTCGCATTATTTTGAGCAAGAATGATACTTGCGAATTGTTTTGTTTTCGAATATTGAACAGTGTTCATACCTTTTTTTTAATCGGGTCAATCTTTACTAGACCTACCTTTGATAGTATTTATTTTTTGACGGGTCCCTGTATATCTAAGTAACAAAAAGTTACTTCTACGAAACATGTTACACGTAGTGGTTATTAGCGAATGTTTGGATTTATCGAATTAACTGTTTTTCAGGAAAATCAAATAAACAAATGTATGACGTGTTTTTCATTTATTCCGTTTTATGATTTATGGACGAGTAGTCGAGTAAACATGAAGTTTTTTGTCTTCTGTAAAAAATATTTGCCAGTTTTTAGTTATTTTTGGCTTTACACTCTATATTTTTTTAAGTACAGCGGAACTCGTAGTCCAATCAAATAAGCCTTTAAATCGAAATGTGGAAAAACTAGCATTTTTTATATAAGTTACGGTAGAGTATTTAAAAATGGTTAGTCAAAGAATTTTCACCCCGAGAAGGAGTGAAAAAGACGTTTTAGCGTAAATTTACAAAAATTGGACAAATTTTTCCTTTGCGTCTGTGTTCCACAATTAATACAGAGTTTTACGTGGTTATAAAAAGGTTGAGTTTTGATAAAGGAAAATAAAAAAATCATTTTCTTGTAACGTTGCATAGTTCTGTAGTTAAATTTTTGCTATGCGAGAAAGTTTTTATTTTAAAAGGTAAATCGAGATGAAATGAAGCTAATGCTTCAAATACGTGTTTGATGCAAGAATCATTTTGATATCTGTAACACTAAGTTATTTCCCTCTGTAGCGTAACAAATAGTTAAAACTTATCAGCTAATATCATTTCTTTACTTTAAACCACCCTAAATCGCCGTTAATTAAAAATAAGATCAAAAAAAGTCCAAATAACCGTTTTTATCTCCTGTACTTATTTACAAAGCCTAAAAGTGACACAATAGAACAAAATGACGAGATTTTAATTCATTTTAAACTACTTTTTGGCGTGATATTAATTAATTTTGTAATTAACGTCTTTCAGTTCGAATTCACCAGAAAATTAATCACCCTCTATTAATTTGAATAATCAAAAAACTCAACATTTTTATGTAAAATTTAATGCTTTACAAATTTGATTTAAAACTTTTTTCTAGCTCCTACCGATTTTGAATAATCTTTAAAGAATACATTATTTTCGTTTTTTCTAACTTTTACTCGGGGGTTCAAACAAAAAATTCTTTGACTAAACGTTTTTAAATACTCCATAGTAACTTATGTAAAAATGCAACCTTTTCTACAACATTTCCATTTAAAGTCTTGTTTGACTGGACTATCGATTTAGTTATAATTTATAACTTATAACGAACCCCGAACCCACAAATTTTTAGATTTATTTTCAGTTTTCATGAAGAGTATAAGTAAGTGTGAATTTTTTTTTGGTTTTTTCTTTATAGGAACCTATTATCACCCAACAAATGGAGCCACATTTGTAAAATTTGAAATACAAGCAGGAAATGACGGACAGGACATATTTTTAACGTTGAACAATCGCTATAAAATTCTGTTAATTTAAAAGGCATAAATTCCAACAATTATTTTTGAAGTAAATGGTGGAATTTATAAACTTTTGAAACCACGAAACCGAAGCACAAGGTAATGTGTAACGACTTCTAATTAATTTATTTTTGTTTATACATGACGGACGGGACAAAAAAATCTTGTGTGTGAAAACAATTCTAAAACATTTATTCAGACAGGTTTTAATTATTAAACACTTTAAAATACTAAATATTTGATAATAATCACGTAAGAAATAAGAACAAGACTTTATATGTTTGCAATAACGGACGGGACAAAAAAATTTACGAAGATAAAAAGGTAATATTACTAATCAATTTACTTACCGGTTTCCATTTTCTAAACTTCCATCAGAAACTAGAAAAGCACTCTTCAAAAATTATTCAACAGTTGCAGTACATCAACAGTATTTATAACCCGACGACTTACGTTAATGCAAGTGTCGCAAAATACATTAAATATAAACCAAATCATGTATTTCGAAAGAAATCTTACATTATGAAATTATTTTGAAAATTTCGGTGTCACGTTGCATTATTCCTGGAATATATTCCTGGTTTAGGTAATATATATTCCAGGAATATATTATTATTAACGCATTGGTTCGGTTCTAACGAACAAACGAAATTTGCTTACGAGGAACATGCACTTTTGCAAAGTCACTTTACAAAGACATTAAAAAGTTACCCTTTGGAACAATTTATGCTTAAATGTATCAGCAGGTGTTAATCTTAATTGTAGTTTTGTAGATTTACCGAAATATTTCATGATTTTTTTCAGTGGAAATTCACACACTTCACTAATTTATTGGTTTCTTGAGATCAATATGTGTTCGCTGTGATCCATCACTTATAGTTTTTACTTACACAACTGTTTACAATCAAAATTTAAATCGTTTTTACTTTTTAGCCACTTTCAAATTCCAATAATAAACACTTTATAGTAGCAAGAAAAACCGCAGAACCAAAGTCATATTTACCACCACATACTACTTTTAAAGTGATTCTCTCTAATAAGTAACACTATACACGTAAAATTGTTAGACAATTTATTAAATGTCAATTAAATGTGGAAGTACGAAAATTTTGTTACTGTTTTTGACATTTTTAAAAATCATCACCAGAGGGCGTCTAGTTATTTTTATTTCCAAATTTTAAACAGTTTAAACATTAGTCTTTTCATACGTAGAGCAGATTAGAGGTATTTCAATAAAGCCAGTATTTCATTTAATAAAAGTGAAGTTACCAACTTGAATTTTAAATTTTGACCAAGAAAAGAATTCGGCACATAACATATGTAATAAAGCTGTCGTGTATGATTCATTTCATACCCTTATCATTAGACTTAGGAATTTCAAATATCTTATCAATATCACCCCCATCCCCAATACAATACACTCTCATTTTCATTATTATTATTATTATTCATAACATTATTGTCACAACGTCTCACTACCATTCTCCTGTCCACAACAATATTTTGGTGACAGCGGTGCACAGCAAAGCCGTGTAATTTCTCAACGTCCACTCAGTCCTAGTGTAAATTTCAAAAGTTTGGTGGTAAGTCGCTTTTTAAACGGACAACGGACTTACTATAGGAAGCGGACGCAAAAAAATGAAACTGCTGTATGTACAAATAATTAATTGTTGCGACAGTAAACCAATAAAAATTAGTTTAAAAAAAACAGGAAAATTTTGTTTTTATTGAACTCACAACGAATGTAGATACATAACCAATTAGATAAGATGTTTTGTTAGTTATTGAATTTTTATTATGTTTATGTGTATGTAAGACTAATATAGTTTAATAAATACATTTTCTTCGACATTACATACTGTTTTTACTATTCATACATGTTTAGCAGCAGTTTATACAATTGTTTAAAATCTGGCAACAAATTCTTATGTCGCTTGGGTGTTCATTCTAACTGATTTCTACTGTACTTAAGTTGAATAGCATTAGCTAGACTTCGTTTCCTCAGTTTTCTTTATATAGACTATTGTTATCATTAAATTATCAAATATTTGTTCGAATTATAGCTCGATGGATTCGCTCTTCGGATTAAAGGAGATTTAATATATACATAAGTTTCAAAACTATAAAATCAACTGTCACTTTCACTGGAGTCCAATTTAACACAGAATCACACGGAAATAGAAAGTTTTAATTTGTGACCTATTTGGCCATTTTTCCTACGGTTTTGAAAGAGAAAGTACCTGTAATTAAATTTAAAACTGGATATTTGTTTAATCTGAAACAGATATATGTCCGAATCTTTGGGATATTGTGCCGCTGGAAGGAGATCGCAGTTGAAACTCAAACGCAACTGTCAACAACGTTTAATAAAATTCCTTACAAATCTTGGGTAACAATCTGAATCTCAGCGGTACTTCGTGTGATCACAAGAGTACAATCGTGATCACACGAGACTAAAAGCAAGACTGAAACGTAACTCTAACTTTGATATAGATATGTTTGATTGTCGGTAATTAATATAGCCATGTGCTGAGAACTGTTAGGAGCATGCGCATGACCTACACAAGCTGATGTGAGATGTACAATCAGTAATGAAAATGAGACTAAATAAAACAAAAGAACCTTTTAAAAATTGTATTAAAAATGGATACAGCGTGACAAAATAGAATTTTTGAAGCGACAAAACCTTACAATCATACGGAAAAAAATTCGAAATCTTGAGCATTGTAGACTTTGTTCTTGTTCAATTACATAACAAAGTATCAAAAAACCACAGATGTGCTTTAATTCATTTAAGATATATATATTGCACTATTCATATAACATAGGCCTCTATGATTCAATTGAATTTAAACAAATTCTACAAGTGTGTATCACCGTAAGGGCAATTGATTATTACTTCATTTAATACATAGAATTTGAATAATGTGGCACTGTTTTATTGCAATATTTAAATATAGATAAAATTAAACTAAGTGTAATAAGTACACAGCTAGTCGGTAGCAACTTATTAAATGGAATGTGGGTCATCGAAATAAAAACATTATTTACATTTAAATTGACCGAGAGATCACATTTCTCCTAAACTAATATTAAGTAATTAATAAATAAAAAAGTAAAAAATAAAGTGCCTACGTTAGCTACGTTTTTAAGGCAGGAATCACTAAAGATGTAAGTGCATAAGTTACTTAAGATAAGTCGGTTTGTGGCCTGCTTTGCTCCAACTCTTCGCCCGCTTCCTGGGTCGGATTCGCATCCGTCCCTGTAAGTAACTCATTTTTCGTTTCATTCTCCTCTTTCGGCGAAGTCGGGCAATCGTAAGTCGAGACCGAGCTCAAGTTTCTGCGATGTCCCGCCTCAAAGTGCGGCTTCTCCTCAAACACTGAAACATTCCTCATGGCAAACAAAACCCAAGCAATTCCACAACAAAACGATCACTTGCAACATTACGAAATGACTATAATAATAACACCCAAGACGTCTTTTCTTTCAATCTTTATAAGAAATTACGAAAAATAAAAAAAAATTTTTTAGAAAAATGATGCACTAAATTGGAAAAAATTATAATTTTCTGAGAGGAGAATATTTTTGCCTAAAAATTAAGATTTTAAACTTCATAAAAGCTTTGAAAACAGTTTTCAATTTAAAGAAGTAAATCTGTAATACTACATTGTTATGATTTATGTCCTATGACCGTCCCCAAAGCAAACCAAAAATATTCTCTTATGATAGAGAAACATTATTTTTTTCTTTTTAGTGCATCTTTTAAATAAAAGCTTTTTTCTAAAAAAAACATTTCTTAATTTTTTTTATTTATTGCTTTTTAGTCTTTACTTATTCTAAACGTCTTTTTCCCTGAAATTTAGTTTCGCCGTATTATTTTGCTGATTTGTGCAAACTTGCTTAGTGGTATGTGATAGAAAAAAAACAGTTGTTAGCATTGAAAGCACATCCTAACTTCTGTTCTGTGTTTACTCTATCGTCCAAAATAAATGAATTAAAAAAAATAGCGACATTTGTTTGTAAAGAAAAGTAAAGAGAATGATTAGCTATTAATACTTTTCCTAATGACCAACATACCGTTAATGTTGGAATAAGCTACTGATGTACACATCGAAAGCCTATTTGTAAACATAACCTAAAACTTCGAAACCCCATTTAGGGGGTATTTAATCACATAGGATTGCATTGTCACGCAGATTAAGTAAGTATGCAAGATTTCAATTCATTGGGACAACGGAAACCCTTTCAAATTTGGCTCCAAAAATATGAAACAGACAGACAGACAACAAAGCAAGTTAAATGAAAGCTTTTAAAAATGACAGTTATTTGGTCAAATGCCAACTCAAAATTTTTATTGAAGGTAAAGTAACTTGAAAGCGATCGTTTGGTGTGGAATTACCCATCAGTCAGACGTTGGCTTACATTTGTCTAGGCTTATAATCGAGCCGACGATTTCATTGGTGGTGATCCCACCAGCTTCGTCGAGGTGTTTCCTCCGACGTACTAGCCACCAATCAACCAGGAAAATCCCCAAGGCAAGAATTTTAATCCCAGCGCAAAGCCCCACATACCTATACCGGAATTGCTCGATATCGTACAAGAGACAGCGGCCACCTTTCGAGCCACACGTGCTCTTCCAAAGAAGACAAGTCGAATCGATCAAATTACCGAAAAGAATTGGGGCTGGGATGTAGCCAAACAAGCGAAATATCACAAACTGCATTCCTAAGGCAAATGAGCGCTCTTCCTCGCTTACGGATCTTAAAAATCACATTGTGACTTGACTTAACTTGACCTGATTCATGTTACTTACCTTAAAACTATCATAAGTAGCGGCATTTGTGTTATGGCCACTATGAATGTCATAAAGAAGAGGAGTATCAAAAATGGATAAATTGTATGACAGGATGAGTTGCAAGGACCGGCTGTCGCAACAGGAACAACAGTGACTTCAGCGTATTCACTGTTTGTCCGTGCTGCGAGATTTACGGACGAAGTTGTTCCACTCAGGCTCATGTTTCCGTGAATACCTGAAACCGCCACATTGGCAAATGTGCACTCTTTTTGAAATTTTCAAGTTTAAACATTTAAATCCTGTTTATAGCGCTTTACAATTCAGCACATCTCTTTCAAGTCAGTAAGTGTATGTAAATGCACTCTAAAGGTCCAGTGAGGTCCATTGGCCCAGAGAATAAAAAAGTTAGATCTCAGTCGTTGTATTTTACCCCTTTTGAACTTTTCTTGCTTTTATTCTTTAAAGATTATTTTTGCACTTGTAAATGAATATGGTCACTAATAAAACAGTGCAGAGAAAGTTTTTCAAATAACTTTAAATTTTCTATTACATATTTGGAAAAATTTAATGTAGATTCTTTGAATTCTCGGAGAAAAAATGTCTTATTTTGTTGATAAAGTGTAGCGAACTGTTTTCTTTCAGTGCCACGTAAATAACATTGTTTTTTCTTAATTCTTACTGCAAGAATTAAAATTCATTTCCGTTTGCTAATCTACAGTGTTCCAGCCCAGTACCCGTCTTTTGTAGAACTCAGTTATTATTAAATTTGAAGTTTTAATATTTTGTAGACGTTGTTTATACTCTACTACGTATTTCATAAAAATATTTTTGATTATATAATGTTCCAAAAAAAATGAAGTCAATAATATTTTTTTTCATCATACTATTATTATTTTTTTTATTCTCATTAGAATGCCCTTTTAGCCACTTAAAAAATAAAAACAGTGATTCCTTGATAACATTATTACTAGATACGTTAGAGTTGTGCTAACAAAAAATGTTAGTTTTTTGGTATCACATCGAATGACATAAAAGTAAACAGGGATGTCCATTTAAAATAAGCAAATAAAAACTACAACATTTTAAAAAGATTGTAAATAAATACGAATACTCTGTAGTAACTCAGATCAGTTAAATTTAATTAATAAGTCTGGTAGACGTTGTTTCACACCTACTTAGTAATAATGTTACCAAGAGAGCACTGGTGTATTTTTTATTAATTTTTATAACTAAAGGTGTAAGAAAGTAATCCCTAAATTGACTTGAATTTTTTAAGGACATGTAACAAGATAAAACGTATCCAAATGAATACAAAAAATAATAGCATGACTTTAAAAAAATAGTGTGGAAAGTGAGTGATATCGTACGAGAATCTTGACGCACGAGGCACTAGCCGAGTGCGGACAGCTCACAAGCAAACGACATACACTTTCCATAGAGTTTTGTACACTATTTTTCCCACGACACCAGTGACGCAAAATCATCAATTTCTATCAAACCGTTTATTTTTAAATGAACGTCAGTTTAATCTATACATGTAAGTACCTACTTTGCTACCTACAATAAATATATAAATATTTTTTATAACAAACATGTTTGTTAGAGAAATAATGGAATTTGTTCAAAATTGTCATAGTTCGTGCCTACTTAAGGTTAAAGGAGAAGACGTTTTAGTGTGTTTGTAAGCCGTCAGATGGCGCGGAATTTATTTTTCAATTTCTTTTTAGCCATTCACTTTTTTCGTAAACGAAAAAGTTTCATCATAGAATCTTATTTAAACTTGCGCTAACGAAACACTTTAATGTTTTGACTTATTTTTGAAGAAAAAAAATTAAATAAATATTTTGAAAAACCAGGGCGGAGCGACGAATCTGCATTTCCTGCTGATCACAAATGTATTTTTGTTTTCAAAATTCAACAACGCGAAAGTTATCAAAACGCGAATTTGCTAAAATCTTTTGTCTTGTCTCAATCATATTGTTTGGCAGTGGAAGCAGCTCTGTACATATTAGCCATCAGCAATATATTTTCAGTGATATAGAAAAAAATTTGTCTACCCGATTTTAACGTATTCATTTATTCGATTTTGAGCAATGAAAACGGAACACATAAAAATTACTAACAAAAGTAACAAATAAACATTACATCAAAAATAAAAAGAACACTACTGACGCTTGATGTATTAGTAATTTCATTTCAAAGAATGACCGCGATAATTCTGTTTATGAATAGCAGTAGATACTGAAACGTCATCTTTCACATCTTCCAGTCTTAGTTGATCGAGGTTTATTTTGCCCTCTTTTCCTCTTACCCCGCACTCGAGTATGGGTGATCCTCGGCGGCAAGTATTGTCAAAGTAAAATAAAAATTCGCCTTTTGTTCAAAACCAATAATAATTTTTCTAGTTCCTTATTCGCATTCTACTCGTACCATCACAGTTGTTTAAAATTTTAATAAAAAAATGTCAATTTTTTTCAAAAAAGTATTACGTTGGCGCAAATTCTAATTGCTTAAAAAACTCACTTTCATTTTTCGTTTTAAAATTAGATTACAAATATCGCTAAAAACAGAAAAATAGTTTTCATTACACTTGTCTTTGTCGTCCCCTTTCGCCTTATCAGGTGGATATAGACACTTTCGTAGACGTATTAGCTGTTTCGAAATTATAGAAGTGCCAACGTCGCATTTTTTCTCAAAATTAGTTGTTATAAATTATTCATGCACTTCAAAAACTTAATAGCTAATGTAATTTGTAGTTTCAGCGAGAGGCCTAATCATTAACTATATTTTAAATTGTTATCAACCTTATTTAAAAACATACATATAATATCAAAAGTCCAACTTTACTAGTGACTGAGCTACAGAAGATGGGATGGCTGGACCAGCCTGTATAATGTGTAGTTTTTTAATCGTTTGGTTAATCCTTGTAATGTTTTCTTCGTGCCATTTTTCGAATTCAAACAGTTTGTAGTCTTTGTTGTTAATGCATAACTAAAAATCTTGTCTTCCACATGTCACAATAGAGATCGTTGTTACTTTAATGGTACTTTTTACATTTTTTAATGTTATTATTTAGAAACATTTCTTCCTGCTTAAAAATTCTTTTCTTTGATTTCAATTAAGTAATATACTGGTTGATTCTAGCTGATTTTCTTTTGTAGTAGACTTTGTAATTGATCTGTGGGATCTACTTTTACCCGTTATTATCATTAGTATTATTCACTAGCCTCAGATTTTGTTGCTGTTGTCAAATGCAAACAAATTGTTTATCAGCTCTAGTTTTTTACACATAGATAACTCAAGTTAGCATTTTTTTAAAAAAAGGACACAACTTTTAGTCATTTACTTATCTGTTGCTTCAGATTTTTTTAGTGTTATTACGTAACTGTTCAAAATTGCCAAAAGATTTTTCCCACCAGCTCTAGTTTTTGAGCCCTTTGCAGAAGCTATAAAATAGAAATTCAAGCTGTAGCCAAATTTGGACGTCAGGTTTAAAATCTACACTCCAAAAGTATATAGAACCAAATGTTAAATTTGCAACAACCGACTAAAGTGAATTTGTAAACCAGTGTTATTTATTCATCAACCGGTGGACCGTTTAGGGGGCAATTTATGTAAACTTGCGTCATTAAAGAGGCTGATGATGAACTGTAAAGCGTTTTTCAAAATTCAGAAGCCCCACAAAGCAGGAGTTAAATTTTTAAATATCAAAATCACTAAAAAGTCACGATTTTTAGACAAAATCATTCATTCACTAGTTAACGGGAGAAAAAATATAAATACCGACATATCATTCAGTGATTATCCCCTCGAAGTGTAGTGATCGTCAAAAACATTCCGCTCTAAATTTCAGTTTTCCTTTCCAAATATTTTATTTTGTTTCGAAGAGTCAAAACATTTAGGATTAGCCGTCACTAACAATCAACTAAGATTATTTGTATTTATCGGAGGAGAATTGTAAAAATTTCTTAAATTGTTCATCTTCAAATAACCAAAAACCAAAAATACATAAAAAAAAAACAACGCGATTTGAATTTAAATTTGTCAGGAGTAAAAAAACATATTTTAGTAACTTTCATATTTTTTCGATATTTAAAAAAACTATCACTGGGCTCAAAAACGGAGAAAATACTCACAGGCACAATTGGTATAATCCGATCGGAGTGTTGAGGTGCATCCAGCGTGACAGGGGCTGAAATAAGTCAAGCCGTTGTTGCCACAAACCGGCTCCACATCGTTCATGCTGCACTCGCATCCAAAATTGCAGGACGACGTCAAATTCACTTGGAAAGGTTCGGCATGAGTGCTGTTAAAATAAGGAATAGTTGTCCCAGCCATTTTTAAATTATCACAACCCAGGAAAAATAACAGCACGTAACAAATTAAACAAATCATGTTCGAGATTAGGACGAACTGAACGGCGCCCTTGGGTCGTAATTCCATTCGTTTTAAAATGCAGCCTCCCATAAAAATTCCAATACATGCACCAGGAATCGCGATTGATCCTTGAATAAATACGTAATAAAATTGCTGGAAAATTTCACACCCCATACCTGTGAAAACACTCGCTTGGCTTTTGCCTAAACTAAACTGCGTCTCGAGATACTTTGGTAAAAAGACAACGAACCCTGATACAATTATTAGCTCCATACATGCTCCTAAACATGTAACTATATAAATCGGATTACAAGCAAGACGCCACATCGAACGAGGAATATCTGCGAGAGAGAAACATTAATGGCAATTCCCTCCGAGACCAGCAACAAACCTTTAATGTCTTTGCCATACCCTGAATCATTTTTCGTCATTGGCGCTGCGTGTTGTTGGTTTGCCGCCGTAGCATTACTGCTACCAGCAGCTGCAGCTTTTTCCGTCAACCGAATTTTCTCCTTTTCGTGTGTCAGAACCTTAGGAAAGGAGAAAAACGGGACTGACACGAAAATTAGTAAAAGTCCTCCTAAGAGAAAACCACCCCACCACATACCCACCCATTTGCTGTCACCAGCATCTAAAAACAATCATAAATATACTTAACACTTCGAAATTTTTAGCATTTACCAATCGAAATTATTTTCGAAAAGGAATCCATATGGAACGAGAGCAAATACGCCCCCAGTAAGAAGCCCAAGACTGGACCAAACGCGGCCATGCTGTACATACAGCCTACAAATGATAACGTTAACGCTTTGTCTCCTTACATACAGGGTGACCCAGGGGTGCATAATCGGTCTATAACTTTTTTATTATTTAAAATATTGCGATTCTGTTTTAATTATGCGATAGAGCGACTTAAAGTCCACAAACAAAAAATGTTTTTATTATACACAGGGTGTTGTATACAGGGTGGTGAACCAAAGTTACATTTTTTTAAATGGAACACCTATATATTTTTGCATGATTAGATTCTACGCAAATAATAATAAAACTTTATATAAACTATTATGGGTCTATCTCTTTTCGTTTCGGAATTATTCAACTTTTCGTTATCAAAAAGACCAATTTTTGAAAAATCGCTGCAAAGTCGCCTATGAATATTTTCCGGTAAATTTGCAACAGAAAAATTCAGAATATCCTGTAGTTTTAGGAAATAGTCGACTTTTACTTGAAACACGGAAATTATGTACAGGGTGTGCCAAAACGCAAAAAGTTGAATAACTCATGGAACACCATGTATTTCTTTACACGTGTCGATTGCATTTTTCATAGACTTTCTATTGATATGCGGTTTTTATAGCAAATTTACAATATTTCTTAAAGTGTTCAAAAAAATAAAAAATATATTTTTTATTTATTTTATTAATAATTCTTGATGAGTGAAATTCATTTATGTATCAGGTAATAATTAGATTACTTGTGTAATTAGTCACATTAGTACATATCAAAAAATTAATTACCAGTTGACTATCAGATTCTAGGCTAACATATTGTCTTGTAATAAAATATATTTTTTTGAAAAATCTCTAAAAAATATTTTAAATTTGCTATGCAAGCCCTACACCGTTAGAAAGCTTATCAAAAATGCTATCGACTCATTTAATAAAATACAGGGTGTCCCATTTGAAAAAATGAGTTATTGAACTTTTTGCGTTTTGGTACATCCTGTAGATTATCTGCGTGCTTTAACTAAAAGTCGTCTATTTCCTCAAACTACAAGGTATTCTAAGTTTTTCTATTGCAAATTTATCGGAAAATATTCATAAGCGACTTTGCAGTGATTTTTCAAAAATTGGTCTTTTTTATAACGAAAAGTTGAATAATTCCGAAACGAAAAGAGATAGACCCATAATAGTTTATACAAAGTTACATTATTTTTTGCGTAGAATTGAATTATGCAAAAATATATAGGGTGTTCCATTTAAAAAAAATTAACTTTGGTTCACCACCCTGTATACACAACACCCTGTGTATAATAAAAATATTTTTAGTTTGTGGACTTTCAGTCGATCTATCGGATAATAAAAACAGAATGGTAATATTTCAAATAGTAAATAAGTTATAGACCGATTACACACTGCTGGGTCACCCTGTATGATGAAAATGAAAATTTCGGGTGTTTTAGTATTTTTATAGACAAAACGCGATTATTTAGCGAAAGAAGCTCCAAATTACAAAAAAGCGCATTTTCAAACAGAAATTCAATTGCTACCAAAATTTTACTAGAGCTGAAAAGTAACCTTTATTTTGCAACTTTCGTTAAAAACTACTCAAAAACTGGATCAACACCCCAAAATTTTAACCATGGACAATGTAATTTAATTTGAAAATTTCTCGTCTGTAAATCATTTATACAGTGATAGTCAAAGGAATAGAACCACACGTTATTTGTTCAAACTATACAGGCCGATTCTTTTATGGCCTACATTAAAAACTTTTTAACTTTTAATGTAGCTACAGCTTTAAAATTTTCTGAGTTCAACCAATTATATATAAAATGGCTGAGCTTCCAGAACTACAAAAAATTGACGCCAAGTTTGAAATTTTAAATAGTAACCAAACATTTTTATTGCATATTTGAATTCACCTTCTCAAGCTGAGTAAAATTTACCCAAGTTGTTGGCACTTATGTGTCATAGTTTTTGACACGTAATTTTTTTGTTAAAATTTTCATTTGCAAGGGTTTATCTAAGGTATCACCCTTTGCGATAAGTGAATAATTTTTCTTGCATACGATAACCGAAAGTTTGAAGAGTTTGAATTGTCCACTGTCAAAATTCATGGCTAGTATAATTTTTTCAAAATGATTCTCAAAAAACTGCTATAATTCAGTTTTTTCAAATAGAGCGGATAAGACATGTCTTTTAATTAACAGTACAATTTTTTCCGAAAGTGTACTTGGTTACAAGTGAGCCAAAATTTTGTTTTTTTCCGATTATTTGAAAAACTGTAACAGATAGATATAAAAGATGTAAATAAAAGTCTGCATAAAAATTGATGTTCTTTTGAATGTCATTGAAAAAAGTGTTCTATAATCAATTTTTAATCATCATTTTAAGAAAATCTTTGACTATCAAATACCAAAAGAGTTATTCACTTATTGTAAATGGTTCACGAGCTGTGATACTTTAAATGAACCCCTGCAAATGAAAATTTGTATAAAAAATTGACATACGCCAAAAACTATGACAGATAAGTACTAACAACTAGGGTACATTTTATTCTGTTTCAAGAAGCAAATTCAAAAATAGGTGGTGGTTACTATTTAAAATTTCAAAGTAGGCGCTTATGTCTCATAGTTACGACAATTCAGCCATTTTGAAAATAATTTAGATAAACTCAAAATGGTCGATTGTATACAAAATCTTAAAGCTCTAGCTATATTAAAAGGTAAAAAGTTTCTAATATAGGCCCTAAAAGAATCAGCCTGAATACTTTACGAAAAAACTATAATTTGTACATTCTAAAGTATGTAAAAAAATGTGATCGTTTTCCATGAATATTTTTTTTCTAAATTCCTTTCATTTTCGAGTTAATGAAAAAAAAATATTTTTAATGGCACTAAAATGATTTTTTTTTTTGGTAAAAGATTATGCCCTAAAAATGACTTTTCATTTAATTACATTGTTTTTGAACCAGTGTTTTTTTAAATAAATTACTAAAATTGCGTTTCGAGCTCATTACGAAGATTTTTCGAACTTGGCCGAAGTGGTTGTATCCATGAATGTTTTTATTTGCAAAAAATTTGACGAATCAAAGTATTCAAATAAAAATATCCATGGACACAACCACTTCGCCAAGTTCGAAAAATCTTTATAATAAGCTCGAAACCCAACTTATATTATTTATAAAAAAACACTGGTTTAAAAACAATATTACGTGATGTCTAAAAATTGCAATTGTTTGGAGGATGAATGTGATATTTTTGCAGTCGAAATAGTTAATAGCGGTTTGGTATAAATTTATTATTTATATTTTTGAAAGTCGGTATGAGTTTCTAATTTTATAAAAACATTTTTTCCTTTTTCTAAATATTATTTTTATTTATTATTTTAGTTTTTATTATTGTATCTTTAACTATTATAGTTTAGACTTTACAACGATATTATTTGTTTCATTTTCTTTCTTTTATACTTGTATATTTACTTATAATAATTATGTAAACAATGTCATGTAATTGGAGACATTGTTTATCATAATAATAATGATTAGTTACAAGTCTGTTTAGATCGTAATATTTTACAAAAAAAATCGCCATATTGGGGTGCCATTTAAAAGAATTTAAAATTTCGAAAAAAAAAAAAACTCTGTAGCTAAACGAAATAATAGAACTGATCACGGAAAGGTGATGATTTTACAGCCCAGTTTGGTAAAATTTTGTGAAAAACGAGAGTTTTTGCTGCTTAAACACATGGAAAATGCAAAAATTGTAAAATTTCGAAAGCAATGTGGTGATTTTTGGTTTATTTTAATTTAATTTTCCACTTGATTCTATCGGTCCGATTTAACGAAAACTCACATAAAATCTCACTTTCAAGCTTGTAAAAACGTGTTTAAACTATGAAAAAAGAGTAAAATGCACCATTTTTTCTGGTTCCAGTAAGTCAAAACCTGGCTTAAGTTCAAATAATATTTTCGCCAGTTTCGCCATAACTGAATGTGTCGCAAATGGGACACAAACATAAAAATAATAGCACAATTTTTGGCATAATTTGGCAAAATAATCACGTTTTGTAAGGGAAAGTCTGGTATTAAAACGTGTTAAGTGATTTCCAACCCATTTTAGAAAAATTGTTAACACAAACTGTTTTTTATTTCAAAACGAAAAAAAAACGAAAATCGTTACATTTTGGAGGTTTTTGGTATTTTTTTTACTTTTCACCTAATTTCGCTAAACAATTGCGTTTTCGTTGGAAAAATGCAAAATATAATGAAAAATTCCACCCAATTTTATCGTCCAGTTTAGCAAAATCTCGCATAACGCTGAGACTCAATGAAAATGTGTAAAATTAATCTACTGTGTAACCGAAGTCGTCATTATTTATTGTTATTACTTGATGTTACTCACCTTACTGACCCACCTCAAGAAATTGATAGTTTTGCATTATTTAAGGTGAAGAAGAAATCTTTAAGTACGAGTGCAGTGTTTTGAAAAAACAACACAATTTTTAGAACAAAATGTATTCATGGGAAGAAACTTGTTTTAAATTAGAAGACATGTGAAATAAATTAGAAACAAAAGCCATCATTACCCAAAATAGCATTATGACATTTTAAGCGTCAAAAAACTGATTTAGTTCGCTTATATCGTTCAAAAAAGTGCATGCAATGAGTGGGAGATCGAAGATGAGGTTGGGCGAAAAAGTGGTAAAAGCTTCCGTCGAAATGTGAAAATGAATGGCAAGGTCATTAGGGTGTATGCAGGTGAATCAATAAAAGTTTCATTAAGTTGGTTGATCAATATTAGTGAACGTGTAGCGTGATTATAATTTATGAAGGAACTTTGGCATTAAAAACGCAACTTACCTATATAAATAGAAGAACTTTCGGGTCTGACATGATCATCGACATAAGTTGTTCCCAAAGTAAATAATGGCGAACCTCCACAGCCTAATAACAATTGTGCAAGTACAAATAACAATACTGGTCCAGTCGTTGACGGAGAACCCTGAATGCAATTATCCCCCCGCAGATTATTCGGGGCTAAAGGTGGCGAAGACAGGCCGGAGGAGAGCCTCCCTAAGCCCATGTCTTCCTCATGGACCGAAATAACTCGACACATATTCTCGTCTGTATTGTTTATGACCACTTCACCGACGTTCTCGTCGCCGATAAAATGCGGTACCATGAAGATCAACGAGCCCACCCCCATTATAACAGCCCCCACCCCGATCCACACCGGGATATGTCGCCGACTCCCCAAATAACTAACAAATATTACAGTTATCACATTGCCCATTTCGTACGATGATGCAATTAATCCTGAAAGACTCGATGGAATCTCAAAACGCTTTTCAATGGTTGTTATCACAGAATTGATATAGCCGGAGCTTAACGCTTGTTGCAACGTAACGAGGAATGATAAAAGAAAAACAAAACACTGCAAAAACACAATCACAATCGAGTAACACCACAAAACCAGACCCACCTTAATTCCTGCATATTTTTGAATAAAGGAGGGTCGGCACTTAAGGATTCCGCATTCTTTTGTATCCCTTAATATCACAGGTGGTGGGTCAGAGTATGTAGTGGCATGTGCGGTTTTGTCTCTGCAATCCAATATTGGAAAAAACACAAACAAATTACCTAAAGCAAACCTATCAAAACCGGCCGAAGGGTTACGACTGTGACACTTTATGACAGTGTCATGACAAAACGTCGTCGAACATTTTGTGTCAGCTGTGCCATTGTCTTCAGGGACGCTTTCGGAGTAAAGTCCTGTCATGGCATACATGGACTCCTGCCGGCGATGGCCCTTGCAGTGGCTGGTGGAGGCGTCGCCCCCACCCGTGGAGGTGGCACCCGTGCTTGCACCCGTCATCTCGCATCAACTCAATTCACCCATTGCGGCATCTGAAACTAAACGTAATCCTCATGAGCAGTTCTTTGCAGGTACGGCCGGGTGATTTGAAAATGTCATGCCAATAAACCCCAGCACTTGGGATCGGTAGGTACTCTAACCGCAACCATCGGTGGCAATAAACTATATTTAGTAGTAAACTTCAGGACACGAAATAATTTTAGTTTTCAACTTGAATACAATCACTTAAAATAAGATTTCATTTGATGTTTTTAGTAAATTTCAAAGTCATAATAATAAAGCTGATTCCAATTACAATTGTCATTTAATTCGTATTGAGAATAAAATTAATCAAAAATGGAAATTTTAATATTTGTTGATTCCAACAGTTGACTCGAATACAGTTGCTTAAAAGATCTGATGTTTCTAGTAAATTTAACCGTCGAAACCCTTGGCCGATGAAATCAATTTCAATAAAGATGTTGTTTAATTCGCGTTGCTAAATAAATTTGTTCTCCCTATGATATTCAGCGAAAACTAATTCCATCCCTTTTTGTAATAAAAATCCAAACACGATTACTAAAGTGACAAACTGTAAACAAATTTCTGATAAACATTTGCAAATAAAAAAACATAGTTTTGATTTTAACTGGAGCCATCTTTTCTTTTAAAATATTCTATTCCTTGTTGAAGAAATAATAATAATCATTGAACAAGTATTAAAATAGGTAGAATTCTTAAAACGCACAATTCACAAATAGGCCTTTAGAGGCAATCAGATTTTTGTTAATTCATTAATTAATTTTTTTAAATTTGAAATCAATTTTATTTCACATTGAGAATTAAACAACACCTTCATTAGAATCGGAAAAGGGAATAGAATTATTGGATTAACGAGTTTATTAACATAGTGATTTTTAAAATTACTGAGAACATCATAAAATTAAATCTTATCTTAAGCAGTTGGATTCAAATTGAAAAGTAAAATTATTTCCTGTACCCAAGTTTAGTTTATTGCCACAGATGTTTGCGGTCCGAGTACCTACCGATCCCAAACCGGAGTTTATTTTGACATTTTCAAATCACTCTACTGTACTGTACAATACACTGTCCGGCACATTCTCATGACACTCACGTCGTTCGTGTCATTTCGCAGCCCCTCTTTAGTATCTACCACATTTTCATGGGTCGCAGCCCCCCTTAAATTCTATTTTGACACAAAATGCACCTTTTTAACTGTTAAAAAAATTAAGTTTTTATTTAAAAATGTACTAAAAAAGGAAAAATAATGCTTTTCTATAAAAGGAGAATATTTTCGCTTACAAGTTACGATTCTAAAATTTATGAAAGCTTTGGGACTGGTAACCTAAACAAAGTAATTCTGAAATGCCGTATTAATCAATAGTAGTAGTTAATAAATTAACGACATTTTTTTGTAACAAAACGTAATAAAAATGAATCATATATTTCTACAAGTGAGCGAACAATGCGCTTTTTACACAAATACCGTGACGTCATAATGTCCAACATAGCGTGTATGTTGGTATTAGGTGCGGTATGTACAAATCGAACATCCCTTTTTAACTCAACCTAAAACCTACCCCTTTAGGGTGTAATTAACTACATAGAATTTGCATTGTCACGCAGATTACGTAAGTATGCAAAATTTCAATTCATGCGGACAACAGGAACCCTCTCAAATTTGGCCCGAAAAAAACGAAACAGACAACAAAGCAAGTTAAATAAAAACTTTTAAAAAGCGTTAGCTACAATACAGAGTTGTTTTTTTAGGGCCTACATTAAAAACTTTTTAATTTCTAATATAGCTAAAGCTTTAAGATTTTGAATACATCGATCATTCTGTGTTCAACTAAATTATTTTCAAAATGGCTATGAGAAATTGGCGCCAAGTTTGAAATTTTAAATAGAAACCACCTATTTTTATTACATTTTTGAATTCGTCTCTTGAAACTGAATAAAAGTTGTTAGTACGTATCTGTCATTTTTTTGACGTATGTCAATTTTTTTACAAATTTTTATTCATTCAAAATAAATTTAAAAATATCATTTAAAATATCACACCTCGTGAATCCTTTACAAGAAGTGAATAATTCTTTTTGCATTTGATAGCCAAAGGTTCGAATGGTTTTCTCAAATTTTCAGGATTGTCAACTGTCAAATTGCAAGGCTACTATGATTTTTTGAAAATGATGATTAAAAAATGGTTATAATTACAAAACAGTTTTTTGAAATAGAATGACCCTGTTTTTTCAATGGCAATCAAAAGAACATCAATTTTTATGCAGACTTTTATTAACATCTTCTATATTTATCTCTTATAGTTTTTTAAATAATCGCAAAAAACTGAATGTTAGCTCATTATTAATTAATCATTTTTAATCAAGTAAACTATCGAAAAATGCGATAAAATTGTGCTATTAATTAAAAGAAATGTCCTATTTGTTTACTACTTTCAATGAAGAAGTTCAAAATTCGATGGCAGACTGACTGAGTTACTTTGCATAATTCAGATATAACAAACTGTAATTAAATATTATTGTTTTACAGCTTATTCAATAACAAACCAGCTTAAAACTAAATAAAATATTGAAATTTGACAAATTGTTCACCATTTTGCAAGGTCTACTTGATTAACTATGAAAATTACGAAGTAAAACCCGTTTTTTGTGATTTTTTTCAAAAACTGTAGTTAGGTATAGGACGTATTGATAAAAGTCACCATAAATATCGATATTCTTTCGATAGCCGTTAAAACAATGTGGTCGTTCTATTTGAAAAAACTGAGTTATAGCAGTTTTTTGAGAACTATTTTGAAAAAATCATACTAGCCATGAATTTTGACAGTTGACAATTTTGAAAATTCTAGACGACTTTTCAAACCTTCGGTTATCGGATGCAAAAAATTATTCACTTATAACAAAAAGTTCAAGGACTGTGATTTCTTAGATAAACCCACCCTTACAAATAAAAATTTTAACAAAAAATTGACATATGTCAAAAACTATGACAGATAAGTACCAACAACTTGGGTAAATTTTACTCAGCTTGAGAAGGTAAATTCAAATATGCAATAAAAATGTGTGGTTACTATTTAAGCAATTTTTTGTAGTTCCGGAAGCTCAGCCATTTTGATAATAATTTAGTTGAACTCAGAATAGTCGATCTGGATCGTATACAAAATTTTAAAGCTCTAGTTATATTAGAAGTTAAAAAAAATTTAATGTAGGCCCTAAAAGATTCACCCTGTATTTTTTGTAATGAATAACCCGAAAAATCAAAATTTTTTTTTATAATTTGTTTTTTTTTGCTGATTGGTTGGTAAATTAATAATTTAATTATAAAAAAAAATATAAAGAAAATATTGAACGTTGTCAATTTTTTATGTCTGTGCCAGTATAAGGGCTCGCCAACATAAATTATTTAACATAAAAGTTCAGTTGTACGCGATAATTTGTATCAGTTTCCAATATTACAAGAAAATTAAAAAATACCTGTCTATTGTTTCATATCAGTGGCACTATGAAGGGTTGCTAACATAAATAATTGCACAATTCGGCCCTCGATTGAAAAAAATTGTATAAAAACCAACCTCTCATTGCAACTACGCGTACCACAATGAGGGTGTTTGTATGATTTGTTTTTTAAATACCATTGTACAGTTAATGGCAAAACTATTCGCAAAAATGGCAATACATTTCCTCCGATAACATTTACTTTTGATTACTGCTTAATCAGAAATTAACTATTTGAAACACTCATTTCACGGATTCTTAGTCATAAAAATGTTCTGATAAATTATGTTGAACGTATGGGGCCAACCCGTTTAAAATTAGCCGGGCCAAGTTGGCTGTGAAACAACGACAGGTGTTTTTGATTTTTGGCGCGCGCCCGTTCTATTATTAAATGCGACAAACATGTCTCGAAGCTTTTAAAAAATTATCACGTGCTTTTAAAAAAATCGAATTATGTCGTATAAAAGGAGGCCACATTTTCCATACGGGGAAAGAATGTGTGACAAGTTGGCTGGGGAGTATGAGTTGTCAAAAAGCATGGCACACTGAATCCTTGTTGTAATAATCTCAAACAAAGTGAAAGTTCGATACGACATGCAATATTATTTAAATTAATTAAATTGGCAATACTGTTTTTCCTTTCATAAAATAAATTGGACGACCTTGCACTAATAAAGCGTTATTATTGCACGTACGCAATAACGAAAAATGCAATAAAATCAGAAAAACTTTCTTTGTCTTGAACCAAAAACGCACTTTCACGATTCAATTCGGTAATAAAGTGGCATAATAGTACAAGTGCTCGCTCCAATGAATAAACGATAATTATGGAAATGTGAGAGAAAAACTATAAATATTTAAAATTTGATAAGTTTGATTGAGTAAGTCGACTTTCTCTGGCCGTTTCTTTGCGTCAAAGAGATAAGGCTTGATAATCCCATGACGAGGCGTCCACTATTTCGATTGCTTTTGCGGCTATTTGCGAAACTCAGGCATTACCCTTTCGTTACAATTAATTCGGAACGGTTGTATTTTTTCCGATTAGTGGTTTATTACGAGTGGTTTCTCAACCCAAACAATGCTATTCTTTGAAATAATCACTCTAGTGGGACGATTTGTTCAGTTATGTTAATAACCTTTGTTTCAATCTTAATCAGCTTTGTCCCGCTATTGCCCTATTTAACCGCGAAGTGAGGTTTGCAAAATTCATCACGGTCATCTGCGACAAAATGAACTGAATTCCGGACTCGAAAATCGATAGAAAAAGTCACGCAAGCAAACTTTTCACATTTCAAGACACAATTTTCCCCGTCACCTGGCTCGGACATGAAAAAATTCTAAAGGGTTTTGCAAGTTTTAATTAATTATTGATTTTAGCTCCAGGTGGACGCTTGAATACAACCGCCTTAGATATTTATTAGCAATTAAAACAACACGGAAGGTTATTAACGTGGTCAACGTGCTCACGTTCGAGTGATTCATGTCATTATTTAAACCCAATTTCCAGTGTCAACTCTAATTCGTCCTATTTGAAATATCTCAAACGTGAGCTACAGTTCAAACAACAGTTAGAAAGAAGAAGGTCATAACGATAAGTTCGCCTAACCGGATCATTTTTTCAAATATGGGAAAAAACAACAATGTATAAAACACTCAAATGTTAAAAGTCAACTCTTTTACCGCAACTTTCAAATTTACACCCACGTAAGCGCTCATTGCAGTAAACACTTTTGTTGAAACAATTAGCGAAAATGTGGACGCGACCGCTTCCTCCAATTACAATTTTTCGTTTTAACCCTGACCAGTTCGAGACATTTAAGAAAGGTCACGTTTCATCAGCCAGCTTGACTCCAGATCATTCGAAAAATGACTCAATTAAGGGTCATCAATCTCCAACAATGGGATAATGAACCGATTTCTGGCACTCTTGCTAAAATCAAAAACGCCAGCGGCGGCTCGTGACCCCGACACGTCTTTCACACAAAAATTTACACATTTTCAAACTTTTAAATAAACAACGTTCGTTTGCTATGTTTAAAGTAACTTTAAAAAAAAATCACCTAATTACGTCTAAAATTTCTTTCTAGCGAAATTTTGCCAAAAAAGTTAATCTAGATTGACGTTTAGAGTGCAAACATTCCGCAAAATTATACTGGGTGTCTCAAAACTAGCGAATTCCGAGTTCAGAGCACTGTAGAAAATCGCTTCAGTAGTCCAAATATGGTTTGAAGGTCCACTTTGAATAGCGTTTTCTTCAAATGCAGGCTAAAAATTTCAGTGATTATTGTTATTTATGGTGTAGGTGATCGTGCAAATTAATAATGTAAAACAACTTCACGGAAAATTAGCTTTATTTTGGAAAAAAAATCTTAAATCTTTATATTTTTTTTTCAAAATTGAAACGACAAATTACAAAAATTTAAGATTTTTTACTCCAAAATAAAGCTATTTTTTGAGAAATCGTTTAAGATTATAATTCTCCACAATCATCTACGCCATAAATAACAATAAACACTGAAATTTTTAACCAGCATTTGAAGAAAACGGAATTCAAAGACTAATCTTCAAACTAATCTATCTTTGTAGGGAAGCAACGATCTTTTTTACTTTTTCTTTATTTGGACAACTAAAGTGATTTTCGGAATTTTTAGACACCCTGTATGTATAATTATTAATTACGTCAAAAATTAGGTGCCTTTGAACTAAAAGCTCCCTTATTCTGCATAATTTCGCCAAAAATGACTAAGTTAGGTCAAAATTAACGTTCTGTTTGTGCATGATTCCATGCAGACATGTCACAAAATGATGTGATTATGTCGAAAATTATGTGATTTTGAGCTAAAACTTCACTTATTTTTATAATAATTAATGGATTTTTTGGCCTGTATTTTGCAAAATTCCTTTAGAACTGTCCGAAAAGCCCAACTACATTTAAATTTACGTTATTTCGAACTAAAACTCATAAATTTTGCGGAATATCCTTCTAATAGAGCGAAAAATTTCCAATTGGGATATAAAATAATGTTATTTTGATCTTTGGCGAAATTGTAAAACGCCGAACAAACTTATAATTAATTCAAAGTATTTATTATTTTTGACTTCTCAAATGCTTAAGCACATTTTTCAAAAAAAACTCACCTTTTCACGAAATGGTACTCAAATAGGTACACCAAAAAATTACTAATGAAACTCAAAAATTAAAAATTACGTTACTTTTGTCTTTCTCAAGCGTTTTTTCGAAAACTTACTTGTTTCAAATAATTTCGCAAAAATGGACCAATACACAAATGAAAGTCGAAAATTTTATGTTTTAGAAGAGAAACTCACTTATTTGTAAAAAACAACCAAACTCGATAAAAACTCACCTTTCTCGCGTAATTTTCCGCAAACAAACCGGGAAATGATCAATAGAGATAAAAATACGCTATACTTATGCCTTCTTTTGAGAGTTACAATTAGTCGTTTAGCCAAAGCCAAAAATATATTTATCATAAAATTTGTCAAATTAATTAAACGAGATCGAAATGAGCGTTGTGTATGGAGGGATTTCGTTAAAATACGCCAAAATTCCGTCAAAAGCTAGAAACTCACTTATTTTGCAAAAATTCATAAAAACACACAGTGAATTAGTTAGGAACTCATCAAAAAATTGGATTGAAACGAAGATAATATTTTTTCTTGGCATTAAACACATGTGTAAGGGTTTCTTAAGCTTTTTGCTGCTAAACACAGTCTATGATTTGGAATTATTGGCGAGCCGCCACTGAAAACGCGTTTATCCAAATCCTAACACAAACTTCATTAATAATGGATCAAGCTTTGTAGAAAGTTTGTCGTGAAAGTATTACGTAACTCAATCAATATCAAAGGACACAAGGCAAAATTTTGATGAATTAGAGTTTTTCGAGCCCGAGCAAAAACTTGATTACAACGGAACCGTTTATGCATTTTAAACTATACAAACCACATTACATGACTGGGCCAGGGCTGATTTTCGACGTGTTTCTAAACAAACATATCAATATAAAGTTTCTGGAACGCTATTGATCCGGAGATATTTAACGTATGGATTTGTTTTTCCAACTACCGTAATTACATCAGAGAAAAAACAAGGTTGAATTGGTCTTTTTATCACACAAATTTGACCCAGATTGCGCCGAACACAAAAACAAACCAACGACAACACGGGGCCGAAAACAGAGCCCTGAGTGAAAGTGTGGCTTAACTTTACAGAAGCCGTAAGGGTGCGAGTTATTGCACCCCTTTAGCAAACGAGGGATCCGAGATTCAATGATTATCTTTGTTTGTACAATCAATAAAAGCTAACAAAATTTAATTAAAAAGACGGAATTTCAAGCTCCAAGTCGGTGTGCAGGTGCGAACTTGTCAATATTTGCCTCTGTGTGGGAGTTGTATAATTAGAAAATTGATGAAACACCCAACCCTCCAACCCAGCTCTCTCCTACTGATTTTTTATAATTAGACCCAAAACAGCTGAATTCGTTCGTCTAAACACCAGATGGAAAGTTATCTTGGGAAAAAGATTGTGCAACAAGAGCGAAATTCGCTTTTCGTTTAGTGAATTAACGTGAGCACAATTAGCGATAAAAGCAACAATAATAAAAAAATCTTACTTGTGGGAGGTCAATGCATCCTTAAATCTCTCTCGATAATCCAGGCCCGTATCAAAAATATTTTTATTCGGTTTATCACACTGAACACACAACCACAGTTTTTAATTGATACATCTTGTCGATTTTTTTCGAGTATTTATTTATATACAAGTTATTTGCCGCACAACACGGAGGTACAGTTGAGACAACACAGCTGGTCGTGCACTTGTGCACAGTCTGCAGACGGAACGGAACACCGATTGTGCTGCCACTGGCGCGAATTCGCCAGGTTTTGAAATCAGGGCTCGCCATTGGTCGAAATGAAACACTAATTAAAATGAACGTAAAAGGCGCCGTTTAATTTCAGATTAAAAAATCAATATACAATATATTACTTCTATATAACATCCTAACAACTTATTTCAACTTTGTAGTATAACGCATGAAAACTTTCAGTAATAAATATTCTTTTCGATTTAAGTACAACAGAATATATGCAAATTCGTTTGGTTTGCTAATTACCAGGTATCCTAGACTAATTTGTGGGCGAAATTCGACCCAGCCACGCACAACGCCTCTTCAGTTGCCAACTTACGTCAATTGGGATTTTCAAACTTCCCGCTTGAACAGAAATACTAATCAAAAATATTTGATTTGAACTACTGGTCGCAGCATAACGAATAAAAAACTATTTGGCGTTTGAAAAATACAGTAATGTAATTAATATACTTGGAGAAATTTACACAAAGTTGCGTTGAGTGTGGCTAAAGAAAATTTGGCCAATTTGTAGAACAAAATATGGCTAACACATTGCAAAAGTAATTGAGATCCCAATTAAAACTAACATCTAGCATGTTAATTATTCTAAGAATATATATTGTATAGCCAGTGCATACACTTATTAAACACGTAGTTAAAAAAATTCAATTGACACATACTGCGGTAAAATGGCTGACATTTCCGAATTTTGAATGTATTAAACGAAGCAAATTAAAACCTTCACCAGTCGTAGATGTCTCTTGAAAGTATACCCAAGCAAATAATCCACTCATGAATGAAGTTACACAACTGTTACACAAATATACAAGATTTAATCGAAATGAGTTACATGCACACGAAACAAAATCACACCTGGTCTCACCCTAACATATGAGTATATTTTTAAGACACATACTACCTATGTGTTGTCTTTTTTAGTATGAAAGCAACTAAACGAGATTTCTGAGCGATTTAAAATAAGCAAATATAATACAAAATGTTTGGCAAGTTGCGTAATACTAAGCTAGAATTATTGAACGGATTTATCTTTTGCTTTAACGCCACTCGTGCTCGACTGCGCCTTATCACTTTTTTTCATTTCCGGCTTACTCCCCCCTTTATCACATTTCCTCTCTCTCTTTTCGTCACTCGTTTTGTTATTGCAACCTTCTTTATCACATTTCTTGCTTGTTTTATCACACTTTTTCTCCTCTTGGCCGTTATTGGTCGGCGAGTCTTTCTCCTCGGCTATCCTCGGCAGTAATTCGCCTGGTCCCGACAAATTCAAAGACAACCGACTATCATCAGTTTGGGCATTCGCAACCTCAGTTTCCGCCTCCTTGTCTTTCTCTGGTTGCGGATTCGGTCGCCAAACTGTACTTCCCCGCGTTTGCGCTTTAACCGGCGGGGAATTACCCGATGAGCAAAGCGGCGAAATCGAGCATTTGCTTTCGGCGCTTCTCGGGTGTAACCGATCCGGAGACAGAGCTCTCCGAAGTAGAGGCGATCCAGGCTCGGCTCCCTTAGGCCGAACAAACCCTTTTTTCGACTGATTGCACCCAATGGGTGCCGTCCCAGCGCTGGGGCTGTACGACTGGGTCGTGTTGGAGCTCCCCGGCTGGTGCCCCACGGGGAAGGCCAGGGGGCTGGGGGAGCGCGTTGGGGAGGCCGGGAGGGGCGAAGGGGACGGGGTGCGGGCTAAGGGGGACAAGGGTATGTGTCCGACTGATTTGCGCCGGTTGGGGACTGCAGTGGTGCAAGAAGGACTAGCTGCGTGAAGGGCCTTAGGGCACGCGCTTGAGTGGAGTTTGTGTTTCAAGCCGTGAAGGGTTGAAGGGCGCTGGTAGTGTTGCTTAGTTCGAGGGGTGGCAGGAGTCGCGCTCGGTGAGCTTGTAGAGGGCGTTTGCGACGATGAGCTAGAGTCAGAGAGAGTCAAGTTTGAACGGTTGACGGTTGGGGGCGTTCGGATGGGGCCCGAAGAAAACGAACTGTCTTGGCTTCGCGGAAACGACTGGAAGCTGCGGCTCGGAGTCACGCTTATCGGGGACTGGATGGCTGCAATCTGAAATAAATACATATTGTCATAAAAAAAGTACTACAAAAAACAATAAAACAAAAAAATGGTATTTAGGATTTAGGAAGGGAGGAACCAGGCCCGTTGCGGATAATCGAAATTTCGGTTAAAACAAGAATCGTATGAAGAATGTTTTAAACGGAAAAAATGTAATATGTATCTCAGCCATTCCAGGAAAAATGCAACCTGATACAGAAATTTCAAAATGTTTTTTGTAACGTTAAGTTTCTTTCCAAATACACGATTCGGTTTATGTTTTTGCGACAAAAAGTTTTTGAGAGAGGATTTATCATTTAAATTGAAGTAGTTCATTAGATTGTAAAATTTACGTACTATGCCTATGCCAATAACATAAAATACTGACGTACTACCACTGTTAAATATTTTTTGAAGAGTATTTTTCTAGTTTCTGGCAGGTTAGAAAATGAAAATCGGTAAGTAAATTTATTAGTAATATTAATTTTTTATCTTCATAACTTTTGCTGTCCCGTTCGTTATCGCAAACATTTTTGTTATTCTTATTTCTTACGTAGTTAAACAAAAGCAAGAATTTTTAGTTTCCACTTTTTAAGTTTAATATCGTTAAAGTCTTTAATAATTCAAACTTGTCTGAATAAAGTTTTTAGAACTATTTTCACACACATGATTTTTTTGTCCCGTCCGTCGATTGAATGTAAAATACCTATAGTTCATTCACAATACGACTGAAACGAACCTACATTATTTATGCGTATTATAATGCGCAAAACTCTACCATTGAAATTGAGACTTTGAACATTAAATTTGTATTATAAATTATCGCTTGAAAATGTTATAAGACACTGAAAGCAATGTCTTCATCAATAAAGGGTTGTATTATCGAGAATTACAACAATTTTACAGTATTAAGTAGAAGGAAAACTTAACCTCAAGATATTACAAAAATAATTCGATATTTATACAAACATTACAAAGGATGATAGTATTGATAGCAGAACAAACAAAAAGTGAAAATAACTCAACTTGTCTCATCCGAATGTTTACAGTTACTTAAATATAATAGGGTTTTGATTGACAAATAATTTAATTTTAGTGTGTTTTTTCATTAAACTACCTAACTGCTAGAAAATGGTATTTTTGAAAATGTCTGATTGTACCTTTTAATCTTTTATAAAACAAACCTCTGAAGGTAACAATCTGTCATTTTCTAAATAGACAATACAAAAAACCATTTTACAATAATAAGACAATGACATTTTCAGTCGCATTATCAAAATTTTGCATTTATTCACTCATTTACAATTTCCCTAGTCGTTTACAATGTGATTAGGCGTTTTATAATACGCCTCATTTTACTATTAGCCAACCACATCTACATTTTGAATAAACGAGTCTAAGGTTGGTTGTTTAGTTTTACAATAGAAATGTTCCTAAGAGCAACTACGCCATCACCTGACCTGACGCCTTCTGCATGTTAGTCAAAACATGAAAATTTAAATTAACCAAAACTGTTTACAAATAGTGTGCGTCAAATGTGCAACCATAAAACCTCGTAGCGGATAATCGGTAAAGCGGGCTTACAATTTTTCAACTTTTGTTCGGATAAAACAGTTTCGGATAATCGGGAGTCTACTGTATTCTAAAAACGACTAAAAATCAAGATTATTCCATTTATTCCCGCCGGAGTTTCTTGAAAGAAGGTGTTAAGTGAGACTAGTGAGTCTGTAAAAATAACTGGCGAAACAAGATTAAACTGATAAATTGTTGCCATTGAATATAATATAGTAATATAATAAAACATAATATAAGTGCACCCCATCGGAGGTACAAAAAGTGTCAGAGAACACAAACTGTTGCATATGCATGTCAATTCGTCGTAGTGTTATACTGCTTGCGATACCAACCTCTGCTATGGCTGGGCAAGACAACACATTAATCGCATAAATATCGATTAATCACCAACCGATTAATCGATAAATCTTTCTATATCTATATATCGTGAGTACTTTTATGTTAAAAACACAAATACTCATAGTACTACCTACATCGCATATTTTAGTTGCCAGTTTGAATCAGGTCGTGTTTAAAAGTAGGTAAACATTTTACAAATAATTGTTTTTTCAACTGTCAATGAAACGATTACGGCATAAATTAATCGATTAATAAAGATTCAATGATTAATCGATTAATCATTTAAACGATTGATCAATAATTAATTACTCAAAATCATAATCGCCCAGCCCTACCACTAACTAAAAACTGCGTTTCAAAATAAGCGTCTTTGAAAAACGCAAGTGAAATGCCTAAACCATTGGGTTTTGGTAATTTAGGGCAAAAAATCATCCGAACTCATGTGTTTTCTTCTAAATTGGTGCTCAAATTGTTGTTTTCTTCGATAGAATAAAGCGATTTTAGGTTGCCGACAACGAGTTTCGATATTTTTGAGGCAGGAATGATCTCAAATTAAATAATTTCAACAAAATTGATGATTCAATTGTTTTTTTCAGACATCCTAAAACAATTTTATCTTTTAATTGCGATTTTAGGTTTGCGATAGCAAATTTTAACATTTTTGAGTAAGCAGTCGTCTAAAATCAACTCCTTTTAACAAAACTATTTCTCTTTCTAATACAATCTGAGACAATTTTAGTTTTTGACAGCGAGTATTGTAGGTTTTTTAGCAAGGAATGGTCCAAATTCAAGTGTTTTTTCAACGAAGTTGGTCCTCAAATAATAGCTTTTGGAGTCTGAATAGACTTTAGAACCTCAGCAGGGGATTTCTAATGCGAGCTTGGCCATTTAAGGCAAGAAATCGTCTGAAATTATGTGTAATTATCCAGATTTTTTAAAAATGTTCCGTCAAGTTAAGACAACGCATATGACGACGTTAAAAAAGTCAAAATTGAGGCAAATTACCAAACAGAAGGCGAATAATAAATGAAGCTGTTTAAAGAACAAACGAGCGATAACGAGTGAGTACTTTTAATAGTTGAGTTTATTAATAGCCCATTAACAAACGAGTTTATTACAATATTTTTTCGTTGACCGTAAACTATTTTTATTTTGTGACAAAATCAGAAATCAATTACAAATCAAAAACAATTTCATCTTTCATCCTTTGTTTGTTCTCGAAGTAGACAATTTTTAAATTTTTCAACACTTTCCATTCACTTTTCCACATGACTATCAGAAGAGAATAATTACCATTGAAAAATATGACATGCGAATTATGAAATGTATGATGTTAGTCGTCATTGTTTTTTATTTGTATGAGTATAACTGGTTGTTAATATCAAAATATCATGAAAACAGACATCAAAATCACAAAAACAGTTACTTAATGAAAAAGAGTGTATTAATGATGTCTATTAATACATCCTTTTTTTAATCAAATAATTCATTCATATCGATTTTGATGAACCGCTTTTAAAATTTTATCTGCAATTTGCACTGAAATGGTAACTGAATTAACTGTATATTCTTCGCGACAGCAGTAGATTTGTATCCACTGCGGCATCCATCTGATAGCCAAGGACCGTCGAAAACAGTGTTCTGTGTATTGTAGTTCTGGATTTTAAGGTTTAAAAAAACGGCTGTTTGATTCAGGAAGCTACAAAATTTGTTACGTTTGTTCACACCTAACAATTGTCTTGCTTCTGAGCTCTCCTTTCAGAAAAACAAAACAGCAACATACTTGATAAAAACAACCGTTTTGCATCAACGACAGGGTGTTCAATAATTTACAGTCACCCTGAATGGTAAACCACCAACCTGCTGCATCTCAACGCTGGCTCTTTTGTTGCTGATCTTGCGAAACAGTGACGTTTTTCGCCTTTTATCACTATCCCTCTTTTGTTTTCTTTGCCGGTGGAGGCTCCTCTTGGCCAGTTTGCTTTGTCCAGGTTCCCTTTTGCGGCCGCCTGTCTTGATTGATGTTTGCTCCAACGGTGTAGCCCTCAAACTGACATGTTCAGACCCGTTCAAAAGTAACTGTAACACTTGAGTGTGATACAGTCCTTGTACAGTTTCGCCATTAATGTGAGTAATTAAGTCGGCTGGTCTTAAACCGGCTTCGAAGGCCGGACTTCCCTCATCAACTGCCATAACTAAGTGATGCATAGTATAGACATCCGTATCGCCGTAATAAACACGTATCGTATGAACCGTAAATCCGAATCCTTTCGGACCTCGTCGGATTATAATCGGAGGTTTCAAGCTCGTGACGAGAGGAGATAGCTCGCGACAAGGTGAAGCATCACGCGAACTGGCGGTACTAGAACCACCGCCACCACTTGGTGAATGTATATTATGAGTCGGGGCTTGAAATTCGTCCGATGGTATCATAAGTGATAACCCTGAAGTCGACGCACTTTTAACAACAGAGCGACTTTTATGCTTGTTGGATAACTGGACGCGCCCCAGAGGAGACAATTCGCGATTTTCCGACGACGAAGTCCCTGTCTCTAAACTGCTGTGCTCATCTTCGACTGATATTGAGAATTTTGGTAGAATATCACGCGAATGGCCGGTTTTGCGCCGTCGCTGGATTTGAGGCGAAACATCATCGCTGTCGGTCTGAGACGACTCAGGAGTGCTGATTGTTTTCCCAAAATCAAGAGAAATCTGAAATTCGGGTTTAAAGCAGTGTTTTTGTCATAGAATAAATTATGTCACCTTGCGGTGTTCAATTGGAGCAATTTCCTGGCGTTCGCGCTCCGGTGTTTGGAGACTGATCGGAGCCCTTGGTCGCAATTTGAAGTCGGGCACGTCCGGAGTATCCGGCGTTGTCACAGTCGTGTTTATTTTAATCCCGTCAGAGGAGTTATCAGGATCCGAACTTGATAACTTCGATACGTTTGCTTTGCGATATTGAGGGGAACAAGAGGAGAATAGGCCGAATACAGGCGAGTCGTCTGTATCATCGGTATCGTCCTCAAGTTCGTGGTTGTATCTATCAATGCGGCCTGGAATGTTTCATTATTAAAGAATAGTGCAGTTGGGAAACACCCACTGTCAAAGTAGCTGGTGTCCTCGTCGTGTTCCAGCTGCGGAACGAATTCGGCTTTTTGCCTCAGCAACGAGTTCCAGTCTAGACCACTGAAATAGACGTGTTCTTTGACTTCGTGAGCGCCCCCAGTCCCTAACCTATCACGAGGGGAATGTTGCAACAGCGCTGTAATGAGATCTTTTGCTTCTTCCTGAACCGGCCAATCCTCACTATCCGGCCACTCAATATCATCTAAATCTGACAATTACCCAAAAAACTACCAAACACCGTACATACCTTGAACAGTATGAGCGAAAAGTTCTTCAGGCGTGTCGCCAAAAAAGGGGACACAACCTACCAAGAACTCGTAGAGGATGATACCCATCGACCACCAATCGACCGGTTTACCATACCCTTGTCTCAGTATCACTTCAGGTGCGATGTATTCAGGAGTACCAAAAACCTGCTTGTCGGAGAATTGCCGAGCCTCAGTATCGACATACCCTTCGTATAAATTCGTAGCCAAGGACATCAGTCCCATTTTACTTAACCCGAAATCGGTCAATTTAATGTGTCCGAGCGCGGTGATTAACAAATTGTCCGGTTTCAAATCCCTGTGTACGATGCCATAACTGTGTAAGTATTCAACAGCGAGGACAGTTTCCGCGAAGTAAAACCTCGCCATATCCGACGGCAGTGGTCCGATGTTTTTAAGTAAACTAGCGCAATCGCCACCCTCCACATACTCCATAACCAAACACAGATGCTTCCGTGTCTCAAAGCTACAGTACATACTGACAACGAACGGATTATCCGCAAAACTGAGTATATCACGTTCGGCGAACACCTGCTCGACTTGGTTCCGCAGTATTAAGTTATTTTTGTTAATTTTCTTCATAGCGAACCTTTGACGCGTCTGCTTGTGTTTGACCAAGTAAACAGCGCCGTACGCACCGTTTGAGATTAATTTAACGACTTCGAAATCCTGTTCGTTGGGATTAGAGAGGGACTTTTTTGTACTTGGGGTTGAAGTCAGGCAAACGGACGAACGCGAGGATTGGTTCGACGACCAATTGCAATCGCGAAGTTCTTCCTGGAGCTCGGCAATAGGGTCTCGGTTTAGGCCGAGCTTTTGGATAATGTACTGAGGTATGTCGGCTTTGATGCCTTGCACCACCTTAACTTGGCCTTCCGCGGCCTCCAAAAAGTGGTAGAACTCCTCGGGATCGAACTCTAAACATTCTAATAGACGGGCCGGACGCGATATTATCAGCAGCAACTTTTTTATAAAACCGGTGACTAGATTAGCAGCTTCTTCAGACTTATCTTTAGTCTAGAAAAGAAAAAACAACGGATGAGTTACGTTACGGGAGTCAACAATTGGTGCTTACTTCAGTTAATAGTCTTTCTAAATTTTCCGACATTTCGTAGAAATACCGACTTGTGATCAATTTGGACTGTGATTTGTGTAAACAATCGCGAGCCATTTCCAAGACTTGATGGTGAACAAATCGCACTATAGGGAGATAGTCGCAATCTTCGCCGAAGTCAAACGTTTTATTTTCTTCGATGTAGTGGTTCAGACGCTCCTCCATTTGTTGCGTGGCTTTCGGGAACCGCTCTTTGTACAAAACGTTCATCATACAAATTTCGTTGTCCATGACAGGAGATCTGCTAGGGCTACTACAATATGTGAATGAAGAGAGGGCTCAAGTGTGTCAATTGCCAAACCTGAGACTTCTCGATCTTGGTCGGTGTAAAGGCGACCGATGACTTATAGGATTCTCCTCATAATTCCCCGTTGGTAACGAAGGATTACTTTCGTTACTCGAGAAATGATGAGTCAAAATCCTCATATCATCGGACGTAGGTACATGTGGTAGTTGATGCAGTCTTTCCTGGCTCGAACACTTCGACTAAAACAATTGCGTAAACCACGATTTTGTCCAAAAACCTACTTACCGACATGTTGGAACTACCAGGCGTAGTTCCGTACCCCGAGGATGGTAACGACGCAACTGACCACCGCCTCCCATCCCCCCGACACCCAGCAACGATTCTGAAAGAAGCGCTACACAAAAATCTAACTTAGACTATCCCAATGAACCCAAACCTCTTAATCGGCGCGAAGGGAAAATTGATGAAACTATTATGCGTGCGGGGACTATCAATCGGACTGCCACATATCGGTGACTGAGATCGCGGTAGAACAGGAGACGTATTTGCTACAAAGCTCAAGCGGTGAACTGCAGCAGGACGGCTGTTTCGGCGCCCCACATTCACATCCTTCTGAAACAAACGCTTAACAAAAACAACAAACACCAACGAAACTAACCATATTCACCGACAGCGACGGAGCCGATTTGCCCAGAGCTGAACTTATTCGGACCAAATTCGAAGGTGTCGACTGATGATCTGGATTAGAAGAGGAGTTCAATATGGTAAAAACAAGATTCACGGTGGAGTTGATTGGGGTCACGTGTTGAGAAATTGCATTTTATTCTCGAAAGGACAATACATGAGTTATTATTACACACGTATTTTTGACCAGCCTGTGTCGCACCACGCTTTAGCAATAGCTGACCTGGGGTCAACTTTCAGCATTTTTTCTGTGTTATTGCTCATGTTTACAAACAATCATTCGAATGACTTTTATTGACTATTGTTCCTATCACTCGAGCGATAAGTGCAGTGGCGGCTCGTGGCCCCAAACCCAAAACACAGGACTGATTTTTAGCATTTTGGTCATTTTCGTCCAACTTATCTTGTTTCCGAGCTTGTCCAAAAATGACCAAAAGCGCACGCTAACAACAAAAAATTAAACAGGGTTGAGACGGAAGCATCCTGTTGCAAAAATAGTTTTAGGGGCTTGTTTTGATTGGAACAGCGATAGGAATGCGGTAAACAAGTCGGGGCGCTGGTTAACCTGGCTGTGCATGCTTGGGGGGCGGCCCGGGGGCTATCGGCGGGGGCTTGGTCCTGTCGTGGGGCAGTCCGACGTCGTCGAAGAGCAGAACCCTGGCGGAGTTTGAACGTGCCCGCGATTTAGCTCCATTGTTGTCCTCCATCTATCACAACCGGATCCAAAAATGAATATCATGAACTTGGATCAAACATTGGTTCACACATGGCCACAACGCGGTCTTTCTACAACGGCACGAGTCGGGGAATTTCTACCAATACGGGCCATCGTCTTGTTTTTACGAATTTTTGGCCCATTCGTATGACATAAATAAAAATATTTCGTGGATACGTAATCTGACAAAAGACTACAAACAGCTGCAGCGGGTGCGCGCGCAACGCTAAACTTGCTTTCATTGATGGCTTGCTAAATCCAACCCTGACATCATTTTTTGTTTGGCCAAATACGACAGAAGCTGCGAATTGATGCGATTTTTATTCGTTTCGAATTGACCAAAAATAGCAACGTATTGCGAGCTTACAGCAAAATTTCGTTTTTTTCTTACCAAAGAAACACTACCCGTGCTAAAATCAAAATACGGTCAAAAAATTTCAACAATAATTAGTTAATTACCTCTAGATCATGTTTTCGTTTGATTTGGTTTTTTAATTGGCCATCAGTAAATCAGGATTATGACATAAGCAAAAACAATAAATCACTTACCTTACAGATAAGCAAACTGATTATTGGTTTCATTCAAAAAAAAACTAAGATTTGTCTGCGATTGGCATTTTATTTTGAAATTCACCACCATCGTCGTCCAAACCGAATTGGAATCATTTAAATTTGAATTTGCCAAAAGCGCCATTCCTTAATATTGCATGTCACTACTCCACTTATTTAAAATAATGATCCCAAAAGCATTATTGCGTGTTTGTGTGGTTATTTATATCTCCTTACTTACCTTATTTGCTTATTATTTTTTACTGTTAATTTGTGATAAACCCGGTGTCTGTAATGTTGGTTGCCTACCCATCGGAACAAAAATTACCAAGTTCAAACATTAAATTCATTCTTTTTAACGTTATACAGGATGTATCAGAAATACGTGTTTTAATTTTAACAGATAAAAGAGCTCAATAAATAAAACATCTTTTCTATTCGTATTTTTTCAATATAAAATTTGCAAATTTACTTAAAATTTACAAAAATAAAAAAGCTGAACTATTTTCGTTGTGATAGAAACGGACAATTTAAACAATTTAAAATAACCATGAAAATTGTTGCTATGATTACAAACTAATTATTAAAACACTAACCGGCTCGTTTGCACAAAAGAAAGGGGAAAAACAGTGATAATTATAAATAAAAATTTTGCAAAACTTTATATAAAAAAGTTGTTTTATTTGATAGTTTTATTACGAGGTTGTATTCCCCTGATTTGTGATCGTATATAAATAAAGATTCGCTAAATCGTACCAAAAAATTTACAATATATCCATTTTTGTGAGATTTCCAAAATTTTTGCTAAACCGAGTTGAAAATTTGCTAATATAAGTTATGTTGTAAATTTCGTCAAAAATAGACAATGAGTCAACCAAAGGGGCAAATGAAAAGCCAAAGCAGACAGTTCCCTTTCTACAGTGAACCCTGTAACATCGTTTTTTTATATGCACCTCCTGTGTATTCATACATATTTTAAATGCACTTAAAAAATGTGCATTCAACATGTGCACTGTTTTAGGCTTTTCAAATCCAATTAGTTTTTTCAATTTGTTTTAACCGTTCAGGAGTTATTTAATTTTCATCACCGTGCTGTAACGCATTCATTTTGGTAAACTTTGAAGGTCCATAACTACATTTTATTAAATAGTACCCCCTGTATTTTACAACTAAGTAATACTCAACGCTTCATTTTACATCTTTTTTACCTCTTAAGTTTGTTCCTAGAAGTTGATAGTTTAGAAAATAATTCGGTGTTTCTGAAAAATGCACACAAAATAATTTAAAAATTAAAGTAGCGTGCCAGAAAAAACTATAACATCTGACATACCAACCTCAAACTGGCATTTAGTTATACGCCACGTTTTGATTTCCTTTATTTAATTTTGACAAGAAATTATTAGATCATTACACAAAAAAAAAAGAAAAAAAACCAAGTCACTACCAGAAAAAATATGCAGGAAAGTATTAAAGAGGTTTTCCATAGAACATTAGACGCAGTGAATAATTAGTAATTACTTAATTAGTCAATTTCCGAATGTACCTATTGCTCAAGTAGGTGTCATTCTGAACAGTTTTTTAATTCCAATTTTCAATTTTATTTAATAATTTCTTGGCAAAACTAAAAGTTAGTATCTCGATAAAATCTGTATGCATTTTACACGGGAAATTTATTTTGACAAGAAGATCAAAACGTGATGTACTAAAAAATGCCACTTTGACATTGTCAAGTAATTTTTGTGCATTTTTGAGGAAAACCGAATTATCTCCCAAACTATAACCTTTGAAAAAAAAAAAGAAAAAAAGATGTAAAATGAGACGCTGAATAGAATAACACTTGATCATAAAATACAAGAGGTTCTATTTACCAAAATACATGGATCACAGAATAGTGATGCTAAGGTGCAAATGCAAAATGCAAATACAATGCAAAAAATATACCTCAGACAGAAGTGCAAAAACCAAAAAATGCAAATTTAAATATGTATAAATACAGGGTGTATCAGAAATACGTGTGTTAATTTTACTATGTAATAAAACTCATCAAATACAACAATTTTTCTATATAACATTTTGCGAAATTCTTATTTAAAATCTTCACTGTTTTCCTCCTTTCTTTTGTGCAAATGAGCCGGTTAGTGTTTAATAATTAGTTTATGTTCATCACAACAATTTTCATTGTTGTTTTAATTTGTTTAAATAATTAAATTGTCCATTTTTATCAGTTCGGCTCTTTTATTTTTGTACCCATAGGCGGGTACACGTTTCCAATACGTTATCTTTTGCAAATCTTAGTATATTTCCGACTTTTTTATTAAAAAATTACCAATAGAAAAAAATGTTTTATTTGTTGAGCTCTGTTACTTGTTAAAATTAACAACGTATTTCTAATACACCCTATAAAACTATATTACAGACTGTACTGTAAAAATGGAACAACCTGTATAAGACATAATACTTTTGGAATCTGCACTTTGGCCTCCCATATGCAGTGCCGTTTGACTCACTGCGACGTCACTAACAGTGTAGGTGTAATCGAGCTTAACCATATTAATGACTCACCCTGTATAGGCCAATGAAAAGCCGAACTGGGTTATTTTAATCTGTTGCACTAGATTTAGCTCGCTTCTGGGTGAGAAAGAGTTTAAATCCCAAAAACGTTGGCTTTTCGCGAATGGCCCGGAATTCCGGATCCGGAGAAGCTCCTGCTTATGTCCGTGTTGCCAATTCAAATGTCATGGGAGTGGTAAACCTGGGTAATTTCCATTCAACAATCTGCTTGTTTGAAATTGAGGAAATGGGTGTAATTATAGTTTATCAGTCCAAAAATGTTTTAATGAAATATTTTTAAGGAGTGTATAATGAGCAACGAAAACTAAATCCTCATTAGGACTAGCAACGAGTTACGAATTTTGATTGCTCGTTTCGATCCAAATTACAACCATGCGTCATGCACGTGCTAATTTTCAGCATTAAAAAATAAAATCCTCGTATGTGCACGTGCACGGTTGTAATGCGATTTTATAAAAAAAAATAGTGCGGCGTCTTTTGTTTATCACACCCGCAATAAAGCCAATTGAATAATGGTCGTATTTTCACTTCTATTTATAACAGAAGAAGCTGCATAATTGATTTGGGACTAAAATAGTTTGTTTGTCCCGAAGGATTTCAATCAATTTCCCACAATCTTACAAAAGATGAATTGGCCTTGGGTGTAAACCCGTAATTATATACCTATTAAGATAAGTCGTAACATTCCGGAGTTTTTTTAAGACCGAATTAAGGACGGTTTAGTCACGACGAACGATTCGATTTTTTCACTGATTGAGGAAATTATAACGACTTTCTCAAAAACGGTGCGTTCAATTGAACAATTAATTTCTTTAAGATTGTATCGTGTTAATGGAGCCTATCAGCCTTGCACACGAGGTCTTATATTTAGCAAAATCTCCAATTGCGCCTCTATTTTCTTTATTATATTAGGGTTAATATAATCGCATTAACATTTTAAAAATAGATCGCATGGATATTAGGCTAAATAAATAAATTTAAGGTCAATCTATTGTCACTTCCTCATATGTTACGATGATTTATTATTTTTAGGGGATCATGCTTAATAAAGCGTCCTTCAGTTGAGAATGGTAATTTCTGTTTGTTCCATCGTCACTTACCTGCGATTTGCAATCTTCGGTCACTCACCTTCCCTTAAATCGGATTTTTCGTGCGAAAATGTCACGGCATAATAATTTCCGGTTATGATTGATTGAAAATATGCCTTCACTTGTCGCACAAATGTCAATGTCCACGGCAATAAAACGCCACATTTTTCCAAATCTTTTATTTCACACAGTTATTTATCAAATATATTTTAGCTCGACTTAATCACAGCAAATGCTTTTAATACATGTAGCACACCTATGTACACATATCAATACATTATGCGTTGCAGAATTTGGAGTTTCCTTAAGACACAAATTGGCATTGGATGATTTTGTCTACTGAGGTAAGTCTAGAAATGTACGTCATGAGTTTCGCTATTCAACTAAATAAATAAAACTATACATGGTTTGATCACTGGAGGCGAACCCTAAACCTGCTTTGATCTTTAAAAGTGTGGATCTGGGCATGTTGCATTATCACAAAAGTTTGAACAAATAAATAAATGAATCACTCGAGTCTTTGCACCCAGTGCCCAAATCCGCGCCGTCGCTCTTAAAGATATGACTTAGATATCACATAGGAAGATACAAGAATGGAGAAGTCGCCACTATTCTAGACACCGATTAACAAAATTCAATTAACTAAAATTAATTACTTGTACTACTTAGTGTCAACGTAGGCACTTAATACTAGTTTCCTCCGGAAGCATGTGCGACGATTTGGTGACTTAATTACAACGCAACTGTCATTCACTCACGTTTATCTCGTGCTCTTCGCACGCCGAGGGATGCTCCGCAGTTCCGTGTAGCGTGCCCTTGAAGGCCTAGGCGCTTTCCTCGAGTCGGTCTGCTGCTGGTTCCGGCGTTTGTAGATACACACTCTAAAAAATCGGTAAATTATGGCTCGGACTTGACAAACTCGGTGATGCATGTGATTTTTGTAATTCGAGACCAGTAATTACGTTATTAAGTTGTTAACGGACAGACAGGGTGGGTTGATTGTGGGAGGAAAACAATTAGCGAAAAATTTGGCGCGTGATGTCGCTGACATCGGCATGTCTATCTCAAGGCCGTAATTAATTTAACTGTTAGTTAGCTTCATGCAAGACTACGTCTGTTATGTAATTTTATTTGTAACACACAGACACACGCAAAAAAGTGTTGTTACTGGACAAAGGAAAGGGACGGGATTGTTTTATTGTGTATTAATAATAAAATCGCTTTTATTAAATATTACAACTACATCAGTCTACTTCATGCGCAGCTTCTCGACAGTCAGTTAATTAAAATAACAAACAAAAATTGCACAAGTTACATGACGTTCTCTATATTTGGTCTGTCCTACCCTACTAAGTAAATTTCATTATATAACGAGGAACTCTGCTTAATACTTTGCAATATCAAAACTAGAATAAATAAAATCTAGACTTTGTACCCTGAGTCTCTTAACCACTGGTACGAGTACAAACAACAATCACAATAACATCACGAGATTTCACGAAAACCAAATAATCCTGCAACAGAAGACGAAATTAGGCCTGGCTCCCCCCACGGCTTCAACGACCCTACCTCACCCTATGAATCCTGCCGTTAGCGATATCATTAACGCTATCAAGACGGCCGAAATTTGGCTAAAACTCGACGCAGATTGCACGTCTTGCGACGCCTCAAAGACCGGTTTTGGTGACGGTGGTGGCGGGTCCTCCACAGTCAGGTTCCCCGAGTATCGGTACAACAAATCCATGATGATCCCGTTCGTCCAACCGAACCCTAGCTGCGTCTCGTACTCGCCGCCCCCGCCGTGGCCCCCAGGCACCGTCGCGTCGTACTACAACCACAAATTAACTGCTCAAACGAATTTTAATTTTATTTTTTACTGGAAAAATATAAGGTTAGTCGCACTGACGAATGTCACTGTCATTGCCAAAACGATTGAAACGTTAACTGCGATGCAAAACGACTGAAAATTTGTGACAATTGCGCGAAAGAGGCTAAAAATCTCACAATTTGAAGTCAGCATAAGTGAGTTATCAACCTTTAAAATCACAATTCAGACTTTCAGCTCGAAGAGATAGAAGACATAGTCAGACAATATGGCTAGAATCTTTGGACTTTTTAGGTTATTGAAATACTCGAAGAGTTTGAAAAATCCTCCACTGGAAGTGATCGTGGGAGTTACAGGGAGTATATAAATACTTAGATAACTGAGCTTTTCAGTTCTGACAGTTATATCAGAAAATAATGGGGAGGTAGTTGTTTTATGACTTTTTGTGTCAATAAGTTGTTTTCGCGCAAAGTAGTTTTTTTACAATTGGATGTTGTTCCAAAGTAAAAAATATAAGGAAACGAACTAAAAAGAAAATAGAGAGCAAACAATAGTGATGACTGACTGAAGAAATACAATACAGTAGAAATGGACTACCTATCTTAGGCGAAGTGTCAGAGTATGGATACTTCAAAAAATACCTAATGAAGTAATCAGAACTCAATTGGACTTGAGAGACGGGTTATAGAAAGGATTGGATGTGCTTGTTATGAGGACGACTGATAGATGGGCAAATATATGGACGTTGTTCCCTGATGAAGATTCAATAGCTGTATTTTTTGGTAACAAACCTTTTCAAACATGGCGTCGGTCTCTTTGAACGCTTTGTAGTTGGAGCGCACCCACTTTTCGGCGATTTCAAAGGCTAGTCTTTGTGCAACAACATCTCCCGTGTTGTTCAGGCCCACAATCATGATGTGTTGCAAGGGAGGCCAGGCATTGGGGTAGTCCCATTGTTCGCCGGTGTGTTCCACCGTGGTGGGGATACCACCAGGGTAGAGAATGTTTTTATTTTGCAAATACTTCAAGACCAGACGCACGATTTTCCCTTTGTCCGTTTGGTTGTAACACCCGGTCCACAGTGGCGCAATATTAGTCGGGTAAAAATAATCGCGTTTCACTGAATTTGACAAGTCATAGTCTAGCCAGGCACCGACTTCTTCGTGCCATAAAACAGCAGTCACGGCCTCCATCCACTCTTTCGCAATGTTGTTGTAATACTGGACTTTGGCCAAATTGCCGAGGAGGGTATTAAATTCAGATAAGAGAACCGCGTTCCAGTAGATCATTGCGTTCAAGTCAACTGGGACTATAGACCGGATTTTGGTATTGGTCAAATTACCTGGAAACAAAGTTGCAAAACCAACGCTAAATCGAAGCGGACGCACCTTTATTAGTCGCGTTTTTAATAAACCAACGGCTTGAAAAATCCCAACCGGATTCGGCCGCTGCTTTCAATTCGGCGTAAAAACTCTCCTTCTTGTCGTTGTCGTCGAAAATGGCAGCGCCTTCGACGTCTTCGGAGTAGGACTCGGGGCGAGGCCCTTTCGAGCGGTCGCCGTACGTCGCGAGGGTGTAGTTCTTGCCGTCGAGGGTCACAGTTTTGTTGTGTTTGGTGATCCAGTACTCGAACTCTTTCTCCATTGTTGCGATGTTGTCCCTAACGAAGTGAGTGTCGTTCGTGAAGTCAACATACAGCTTGATCATTGGCACCATTAGCGGAGGCTGAGATCTTTGCATGTAGTAGATGCGTCCCCCGTTGGGGATATGTCCGTATTTGTCGACGATGTAGAGGAAATTTTCGAGCATTCCTTTGACCGTCCCGTACATTTCCGACAAGAGGAGTCCTTGCACGATCCAGTAGGAGTCCCAGTAGTAGAACTCGCGGAAGCGCCCTCCGGGTACTATCACGGGGTGCGGGACCCAAATAATACTGTAGAGTGATTGGTTCAGTTCGACTTCCTTCTTCATTTTCCGGCCCAAGTCCTTCCAGACCAGATTCAGCGAAAGCGCCCATTGCTTGAACTCGTCGTCTTGAATCCCGTCAATGTATTTCGGATGTTTGACCCAATCTTCGGGATCCCACTCTTCGAACTCTTGTCCCGCCGGCTCGAAGTTCTCGTTGACGAAAGCTCGCGTCGCGTTTTTGGACGGCTTATTGTTGTTTATCACCATGAACTCATTGAATTTGATCAGAGTGATGTTTGGTTCGAAGCGCATCTTCATGTCGACGAAGGTTTTGGAGTCCTCGTAGATGCGTTCCATTTGAATTGTGTGAAGTAAAGGGCCGTAGCAGTAGATATCGCTGCAAAATTGCAATTTTGAAAAACCACTCCGGTTTTGACTTGCATTGTGCCCAATTTCGTTCTACTATGCAAGATTGTAAGGGAAATGACAAGGTCTACGTTCAAGGAGAGATCAGTGCGGAAGGGCAGTTGCAAGGTGAGACTTACCTGTTGCAAGGTGGGGATAGAGTATCATCACAGATGCAACTAAGGGCCAGGCTGAGCACAAACGCACAACACACTAATTTGTTCATGTCTGTTATTTCAAGTTTCAATTTCACACAAATCACTCTTACTTTCTTGAATATCTTGACGGTAATTTATTCTTCAATGCAGCTGTTGGCTCTTCGGGATCATTCCTGCGAATAGAAAATATGTCTTTGCCAACCACCAATTTTACGACATCTCGCGATGACTTAAACATACAACCGCAACATGCGTGAACAACCGACGAACTCACTCAAATGTTCGACTGCTCAGCAGGTGATGCTTATACAAGCATGACGTGCATGTACGTCAGCGACGTGCCCCCACATTCTTGGCGCTGATTCGTCCAAAAACACACACCTACCGGAATCACGTGCTCGGACAATCACCAAATTTGCAATAATTCATCTGATCAAATTGACTTAAGTCACTTGAAATTTGGAACTTTGGCGAAAATGCAAGTCAGGTTGCAACCGAGATACAGGTACATAATCCAAGGACGCGTGACGTCCAAAAGTTACGTCACAAATACAAGAAATACGTCATTCTTAGAAAATTCGATGCCGGAGATGCGCCGCTAAAAATACAAATTACTCAACCGCCTTCTCAGAGCCATGATTTTGCACTTCTGCATCCACTACACTCATTGCAAGGAAAAGCGCACACCCGAAAACACAAAGTATGGATTTTGAATGTAATTCCTGTTATTAGTTCACAAAAATAATCAATGTGTAAACACAACACTCAACCTTTGAGTACACCGACATTTAACGACTCGAATTCTTTAAAAATAATAAATAAACAACGTTTTCTCAAATGTTTGTTTTTTACTTTTGGTTAATTGTAGTTTTACGTACTAATTAAATTTGTTTTTGATACTAAAACACTTATTTTTGTCAGGGTGGAAGTTGTGAAAAAAGTCGTTGAATTGGACTAACATTGCTTCTTTCGTGCGCTTAAACTAACTTTTAAAATAAAATTGTAAAAGGACAGAAAATTTGGGCACACATATGACACTGCTTTCTCAGCTTTTTAGCACGTTGTCAATTCAAAAGATTCAATTTCTTTCTTTTTATTAATAATTATTCTTCATGACTTTTTCCCTTCTAGGTACTTTATTTTGAGTAAAAATTACACGCTAGGTAAATATTATAGACGCTGTAAAACGGAAGTATGTACTAATAAAGATTAATGATATTTAAGGAAAAAATATATTAATACAAATCCCTTTCTCTAATAATAAATACTTATTAATTAATAAATAAGCGATCAGTAATAAATTCGATTTTGATCAGAAAAAAATAATAAATGATCAGTATTTAATTCATTTTTGCACAGTAAAAAATTTAAACCAGGCACGGTATTTTATTAAAATTTGCCCAGTAAAAAATCGTATATGCACAGTAGAATTCTACACTCTCTAGTTTTGAGATGTTATTATTTACTGTGCATTTATTATTTTTACTTTGCATCTATCATTTTTACTGTGCATTTATTATTTTTACTTTGCATCTATCATTTTTACTGTGCATTTATTATTTTTACTGTGCATTTATTGTTTTTACTGTGCATTTATTATTTTTACTTTACATTTATTATTTTTTCTGTGCATTTATTATTCTCACTGATCAAAAATACTTGTCGTTTGAATAAAATACTCTGCATTTAATTTGTACCCTTTAAAAATTGTTTTTGGTCCATGTATAGCATATCAAATATTTAGCTTAGCAAGTCGGTGTTAAATAGGTATAGTATTTTATAAGTAGTATAATAATCTTTCGTTAGCAAATCTTATTTAAAACTACCACTTAGCATTTAGATTATTTTACCTAGCATTTTATTAGTGTCCTTTTTATATACATACAACAAACATGTTTTAAAAATGATTTGCACCCTTCCAAGAGCACAAAACTATAAAAATTATGCACAGTGCGTGCGGGTTTGGGGGTCCCGCTGAGAATTTGAATAAATTCACAGAATCGTTTGAAAACAATTCGTCGTCGCCTTGAGGCTTTGATAAAGTGCAGCTACAAAGGCGCTGATAGGAATCTGAAGGTAAGTGCGTGAGGAGGTGCAGAATCGAAAAAGTTTCGGAATATCCCAAGGTTTGTATTTCTTCCTCTAATTAATAAAATATCAGCTAGTGGAACGCCTTGACTGAAAGGGGGTCAAAATAGAGTTCCCCCAAAAATGTGTAAGTTTGCAAAATGTAACGTGTCACTAAACTCGCTTCACATTTTCAAGGATTCGATGTATTGTAAAGAGAAGGTCAACAATAATGTTTATATGAACTAATCAGAACAAACAGAAAAAGTTGTGTGAAAAAAACAATATTTGAAGTTATTTAGCTTGACAAATATAGTTATTGTTAGGTAAAAATTCATGGAGAGTGCACGTGATTGGAAACAATGTCTTTTCGAGCGTTTAATTAAATAAATTATAACGTTGACGAAAAAATCAGGTCGGCTCAAATTTTTGCGTGAGCGAAATTAGTGTAATTAATCGAACTTGGAACAATTTCGAAAAATTAAGGCACTCTGCAACCAGTTTGATGCGGTTTGTGAACTGGTTCGAGTGACATTTAACCGACATTTCTGTTGGAAAAGCGAAATTCCTTCCTGATGCAACAACACTTTTCCGAAACAAATTAAAACCATCCGCAAAATAAACCATAAAAATGCCAAACTTACGTTTTATCACAATCACTAATAACTACAAAGTAATAAGTTGAAACAATAGCAAGGTCTCACTATAAAAGACATATCGTACAAATTGTAAATTAGCGATAAAGTGAAAATTTTATTTTTCGCGAAACCGAAGGTAATCGATAGATAAGCAAAAGTCCGCTCCGTTCAAAATAATATAAGTTCAAGTGCGCGAAAACACTCAATTATGGAAAATTACAATAATTACTTAATTCCTTCAATAACCTCCAACGCCCTTCACAGAGTCTTTCACTCCGGAAAATTCGGGACGCCACTTAGGTATGCACTTGGCGTGCTAGGGGGTCAAGTCTGGTGAACTTGGAGGTCACCCCATCGTCCCGAATCAGTCAAACTTCCTGTATGCAAAAGCAGCGACCACGTGCCACCAACTTTTCAATGAACATTGTACGAAATTGGATTGGCGCGATATTTCGGGAGTTATTTCCGACATCTACGTAAATACCAATTTAATTTCGTAAAAAATTGACACAAATGCCCACCTGTCCCAAATTTGGCACCGACTCGGGCCCCAATTAATTCAAATTCACGTGGCACGTGTCGTGTTTTTGCAAAAATAATTAAACTGCACGTGCGTCATGTAACTCTTTTTTGCCGCATTTTAGCCAGTCACTCCAATGCGGATATATTTTCGAAAATCCGGGTGAATCAGCTAATTTTGCAAAATAAAAATTTATTGCCGTAATTAATTTGATTGCTTCGTAGTAATTATGACTGTGATTGATTTTGAAAAGTTTGCATCTGTCAGTGTGTGAGATTGTTCTTGACCTTATGCTTGTTTATTTACACTAATAATAGGCTGAAACCTGAGCTTCCGGTCGAAAAAATTGAAATCTTCCTTATTTATTTATACTGTGTTTACTTGTAATTGTCAACCGCAAATCATTGGGGACATTATTGAAAAAAGCTGACTCACAATGCCGGGAATAAAACATTTGAAGTAATTATTCGCCGACGACCGCAGAAATTTTGCGCAATCCTATGATTACGACAAAAATTGGGCCAAAAACTCTGTTTGTTATTAAACGAAATTTAAACACCTGCTATCTGGAATTACTAATTAGCATAAAATTACAACTTGTGATAAACTAATCAAGGGTTGTCGATCAGTGGACTTTGCCCAATCTCGGTAATTCCACAATACAAAGGTATCAGACAAGCCAAGGTCTGCGACATTTGGGACAGAATTAATTAATGTGATTAAAAAATGGACCAGGTAAAAACGTGGCGGAAATCATCACGTCACCCAAAATGAAAACAACAGCCCATAAAAATAATTTCATAAATTTGTTAGTTGTAAATTTAATTCGCTTAATTTCCTGTTCCACCCGGCTTAGTTCACTTTCGAATCAGATACTCATTTATTGTACAAGATTCGGTGAACAAACGTCGAAAAATACACAAAAATTGGCATTTTAATCGCTTTAGTTTATTTTTGCATGGAAAATAAATCAAAATAAAAAATCGAAAATCATTTAATTTTTGCATAATCTTTGTTTTTTTGAGTGTTTAGCAGTTTTAACACATTTTCCAGTCAGAAAATAAACAAACCAAACTAAAGCATTAACAAAATTAACAAAAGGCCGAAATAAATATTGTCATTTTTGCAATTACCAAATTGTTAGAAACTGATATTAATGTTATCCTATTTCAGTTAATTTTGTAATCTTATGAAAACACGCTTCATAATCACAAAAATTTAATACCACTGATGATACTTTAACTGTTTCAGTCAAAATAGACAAGAATATAGTGGTAACTTTGCAATAATTCGCACAGAGCTGAAAATTGGTACGGGTCCTAGCTAGGTACACTATTAGAAATAAAATTTCAAAAATTCTCACCGATCCAACGTGTGCTAAAAATATTTAATGTGAAAGGTAAGAAGTATCATTTTTTGCATTTTTCTCGTAAACGGCAAGTCTTATCACGAAAATGGCCAAACAAAAATTGTAGATCATACAATTATCTATAAAAAAACCATCGAAAATACAAATGAAGGGCTTAGTGTAAGAAAATGATATGCCACACAATCTAGTAAAATATTAGATCAATGGTCAAAATGAGTTATCTACAGTTTCAGAATGAACAATACTGTAAGAAGCCACAACAAAAGTAATGTACTAAGTAAGTGAAGTTAATGTACTTAATTAATTAATTAAGTTCAATTTTAGTGATCTTGAGAAAACTATAGAAACGTATGCTACAAAATCCTTTCTTTCAAATGCAAAAGATTGGTTTATTTAAATGTTATGAAATAACACTGCACATTTATTCAGTGCAATAGTAGGATAAGTCCACCAATCGGTTTTTCCCTACAAGTCTACAAATTAATATTAAACGTAAAATAATATAAAAATTGATAAATTAAATCTGGCATTTCATTTTCCATACAATAATTTTATATTGTGATGATTCATATTAAACAAAATTATTAAAATAGTGCTTCGTTCCGACTCTTGGACTTAAGGCCGTTTCTATTTAAAAACAACAAGTAAAAAAAAATATACAATCTTTACGTCACTTTTAAAAGACTATTGTAAAAATTTCATTAATCTATGATCACTTCCTGATGGAGGAAGTAAGTATAAAACAATTAAAGATTTTTAAGGGTTGCTACCCCTAATCTCTCGTTCACTAGAACGCTGGCTTTAGTAGCTTTAATTGTATGTATATTTATTTACATCATTAAAAATAATCTATTTTTAAATTTATAACTTAGAGAGAATCTTTACAATTTTTATCACGAGCTCCCGGACTTATAAGTTATGCGGAAGTAAAGTTTTAGATAAAAAAAGAGGATAAAAGACAGTATTAACATTGGATAGACAAAACTTTAATGGGTTAAAAATTAAAGAACTTCTAATTACAAAAAAAACTTACGTCCAAACAAAATCAAAGAAATAAATCCTGTTTCACATCCCTTTTGCGTTTTATACTAACTTTTATCTATTTATTATTCAAACAAAATATTACAATGTTCTAACGATGCTGTTATACTTTAGTCTTTTAGTTATTACCAAAAAACCATGTCACTCCAACATAAAACAGATTTGCAAATTGTCGTCAAACTATTTTCAAAGTATTTTTAAAATAGTTCAACTTTCGGAACTATGAGAAACTGTCAACCTTTAAATTTTAAACAGTAACCACCCAAATTTATTGCGTTTTTAAATTCGCTTTTTGAAATTGAATAAAATATACCATAGTTGTTAGTAATTATCCGTTATAGTTTTTGACGTATGTCAATTTTATTGCAGCTATTTTATAATAAGTGAATAATTCTCTTAACCAAAGATTCGAAGGGTCTTTTAAAATTTTCAACTGTCAACTATCAAACTAGAAAGCTACTATGATTTTTTGAAAATGATGATTAAAAAATACTTTTAACACAGTTTTTTCAAATAGAATAACCCTGATTTCTTCAATGGCATCAAAATGACATCAATTTTTATCAAGACTTTTATCAACATTTTCTACATCTATCTTACAGTTTTAGAAATAATCGCAAAAAACTTAATTTTAACTCAATATTTTCATTTTTAACCAAGTAAACTTCGAAAAATACGATAAGTTGTGCCATTAATTAAAAGAAATGTTTAATTTGTCCACCATTTTCATTTAAAAAGTTCAAGATTCAATGGCTGACTGACTAAGGTACTTTACATAATTCACTAAGTTAAATAAACTATAATTAAATATTATTGTTTTACTGCTCATTCGATAATGAACCAGTTAAAAACTAAATAAAACATGAAGTTTGACAATTGTTGACCATTTTGCAAGGCCTACATGATTAACGATAAAAATTACAAAGTGAAATCCGTTTTTTGTGATTATTACAAAAACTGTAAGAGATAGGACGTGTTGATCGATATTCTTTCGATTGCCGTTAAGAAAATAGAATCGCTCCATTTGAAAAAACTGAGTTATAGCCGTTTTTTGATAACCATTTTGAAAAGATCATACCAGCCTTGAATTTTGACAGATGACAATTTTGAAAATTCCAAAAAGCTCTTCAAACCTTCGACTATCGAATCGAAAAAAAATTATTCACTTATTGTAAAAGGTTCAAGGGCTGTGATATTTTAAATAAACCCCTGTAAATATACAATTTTAAAAAAGTAATTAACATAATGTCAAAGACTATGACAGGTAAGTACCAACAACTTGAGTAAATTTTACTCAGTTAGAGAAGATGATTTCAAAAACACAATAAAAATGTGTGGTTACCATTTAAAATTTTAAAGTTGAAAATACTTTAGTTAAACTCAGAATACTCGATTTGAGTTATGTACAAAATTTCAAAGCCGTAGCTAAATTGAAAGTTAAAAATTTCTAATGTTGGCCCTAAAAGAATCACCCTGTATGCATCATCGAAAGATAAGCAAAAATGTGGGTTTAGGTATCTTATACTATTTATTGTGATTTAGTTTCATTATACAGAGTGATTTTTTTAAAACGATCCACGCAGGATACCTCAGGAAATAAACAAAAAAATATACAATCCCGATACAGGTCAATATTTATTTACAGGGGGGCACCTGTAAATAAAATATCAACCCCTTTAGTAATATAGAGACAATTCCTTCAAACTTACAAATGGCATTACTCCTTTTGTGGATAACTGATAACTTAAATGAAACGTTTTTTGACCAGAAATTTGTGTGAAAAACCACGTTAAAAACAATTTTTATGTACAATGTATGATCTACAATATTTGTGTACCTATTTTCATGATGTGATAACACTTAGCGTTTTCGAGAAAAATGCAAAAAACCGATACTTTTGCCTTGGCATTGAATAAATTTATTAACATACGTACTACACGTAGGATCGGTGTTTTTTTTAATATTTCAATTATAATAACAATCATAATACAAAATTTAGTGGTGCAATAAAATAGATAGTTTTTACACAAGTCACTAAAATTACATGCTAAAAAATCACCAAACTTGTAGAAACATTTTTTATTTTAATTTTTTTTAAAATAGTTCATTTTTAAAGATGTCCAGAGGTAGGTCTCGGAAATCATTAAACAGAACATTGTAAAAAGCAATAGTAAAAAATCTATAATAATAGTGTACCTACTTAAGATCTGTACCAATTTTCAGCTTCATGCAAATTACTTTTAAATTGGGACTATTGTTTGGTCGAAAAGGAGTTATTCCTACTTTTTTGAAATACAGGAATGTATAATAATTATTTCGCAATATCGTGAAAAAGAAGCCAAAAATTGTGAAAGAATTTAACAAATGTTCGATGTTATTCGTCAAAATAGTATTCTAAACAAAATGCTGTTTGTTTATTATACGGCAAATTTAACATCATAAATGTGCAATAAGTTGTAGTTTTATGTGGACAAAGAAAGTTCCAACGTCTTGAAAACGGTTTATTTACACGTGAAGTTTGGACTTTTAAACAAAAGGAGATTAATCCTTGTCAAACAGTGCAATGATAACAGGATTTACTACTTTTGAAAATCGTATGACGTTGTTTTGTACACCTTACGAAAACATAGATAAGAGAAAATGTAGCAAAACCAATCATCGATTTAAATAAGTGATAAATATTTGCAAAGTCGAAGAATTTCATCGACTTGTTAAATAAAATTCAAACAGTCATTTGCATAGTTTTGTTACACCAGGTGTGAACAATTCGAAAAATTCCAATCCTGCAAATAATTCGCATGAGATGTGTGCAAAATGACGCAATTGCCCCGGATAATAGAAAAATGAGAGCATTTCCCGTGTTGGTAAAAATTTCGTCGAAATTATCCTGTAAACAAGGTCATTTGCACTTTAGTTACTTCCTCAAGGACTGCGATTTGCACCAATGAACGATATTCCAGTTATTTAACAAAATTGCGTAATTACATCGATTTGTTGTGGTCAGTTTGTTGGATGTTTTAATGAAAAAAGCCAAAAAAACTAATTAAAGAGTACAGTCTGATGCAAAACAAAGGACGCGACCTCAAATCTCAGACGGGCCAGAATCGGTGCGAATTGTGACACTTCCCCCACACAAACTCACTCTCCTTCGTATAAGTAAATAAAATATTAGAAAATCATGTTGCACCAACCACAAAATTATTTGCGGTGTCAATACGAGGCAAAAATAGCCCGCAATAAAAACGAGCATTTTATGTCGCTAGTTATTACATTTGGACCCGAAAAGACATTCAAAATGTAATAAACAAAAGTCAGATCTTCCCCTGACATTTCTTGGAAATGCTTCTAACAAATTTTATTTTATTATTACTTATTAATTTAAAACTTCTGTACAGAATATCCGTTTTCCGAGGTCGGTTAAATTAGAGCAAAGTTGCGCATTTTTATTCTGAAAAATAATCTGAAAGAAAATTTTGTGTCAGTTTTAGTTTCTGAATTATTGAAAAAAAAAACGGAAAACAGTTCCTTTATTTATTTTTTCAAGCAGTAACCAAAGAACTAAACGTTTTTAACTACGACGTTCTTCGGGTACTTTTTTACAAAAAATCTAAATCTGTCATCGTATTTTCCAAGGCATTCTTGGTACCAAAGTTACAATACACTCAACTTTATTTTTTCTTATGAGAACCATATTCGCTTTTTATATTTTTAAAAAGTGTTTATGTTCCTGATTCTAACGATATATCACATGATATGATCGAATCTTACATACTGACCAAAATAGGGATAAAAACATTTTTGCGAAGAGTGCTTTGGAAAAAACGCCAGCAATTTTCTTTTAGACTAACTAGATTTTGGAAGTTTAATTGAATTTGGATCTAGAACGTTTACATTTCCGCTCAGCTTACTTAATTAAAAACTAACGACATGATAAGCTAGAAGTTTATTTTTCGCAAAACAAAATAAGACAAGTCTAGATTATAAAAATTGCTCGCATATTTCATTGAATTGTCAAAGTTGAATTTGTTAAACAAAAATTTTTACGTTTTTTTCCAAAGCACTCCTTAAAAATGCTTTTTTCTTATTTTAATCAGCATATAAGATTCGATCATATTAGGTGATACATCGTTGTAATCAGAAACAAAAAGCCTTTTCAAAAGTACAAATATCGAATATGGCGTTCATAAGAAAAACCAAAGTTCAGTGTTGTGACTCTGACATAAAGAACGCCCTGGAAAAGGCGATAACATATTTGGATTGATTTTAAAAAAGTGCTTGAAGAAAATCCTACTTAAAAATGTCTAGTTCTTTTGGTTTTCGTTTAAAAAATAATAACAAAAATACAAATTTTCGATTTTCCTCAATAATTCAAGAACTAAAAATGACACATCAAATTTTCTTTCAGATAATTGTTCAGCATAAAAATGCACAGATTGAAAACTGTGATCCCCATGGTGGAGCTCGAAAAACAAACACCCTGTATAAGTATTTTAAAATCACAAAAATGCGACTGTATAATGAAATTTCGTCAAAAATAACACAATTTTGAGAAAACAAAACAAAAATTCACTAAGGCCTTAACTAGCAATTGTCGGTTCACCATTTTTTAAAACATCTCACAAGCTCGCTTTCAAAGAAGTCAAATAAATCGCTATACAAAATAACAAATAACATTTGCTGTCAAGGTATAACAATAATACTTTGAGATAATAACGCAAAGTTTTCGATAAACGAAGCTATAGCTAAAAGTCAACTAAACAAAACAATTTCAGTGCAAAAATTGGTCAAAATCAAGGGCGAATCCAATATTAATTTTAATTTTAATTTTTTAATAATATAAAAGCCTAATTAACAAATGTTTTTTTTAATAATCAAATTTTTTTAATGCACATTTATAAATAAATTAATGAGGAAAGTAAAGTATAAGGAAAGTATAAGAATTATCACCAAAAAAAAATACAATTTTCTGGCAACGTTTCGATTCTAATTGAATATTCTTCAACCCGATCATAAAAAACAATTGCCGGCCTGAAGAAGATTAAATTAAAATCAAAACGTTGCCAGAAGATTGTATTCTTTTGAGTGATAATCCAAAAAACACGAAATACCTTTCCTTATAATGAAAATAAATTATTGTCCCCTAATACAATATTACAGGAAGATACTCCAAAACTAAAATAAGAAAGTTCTTTTTACGTCCACAAATTTTTATTACTTAACTGTATGTAAATTAATATTGCCTGTTATATTTTATGTAGTAGTTTTTTTAATTATTAAAAAGACGTGTTTTTGTCAATGAGAACTAATTATTACCATAAACAACTACGTATATCAAAAAATGCACAAAATATAGGGTGTTTTATACAAAAAAAAAATATAAATTTGGATTGTACAAAAATTAAAAAAAAATTTTTACATACCAACATTAAAAGTTTCATTCAATAGTGTCACTATTATAAGAATTTTTAGAAAGCCCCCCCCCAAAATTAATTTCTGAATCCGCCCCTGGTCAAAATCAAACCGAAAAATTTCGAAACTGAGTCGGAAATTGAATTTTATTATTCGAGCGTTTAGAAAATTTTTTCTGAATCGCCAAATTGTTTACCGGCTATATTCAAGCGCTGAAACATGTTTTTGAGCTAAAAACTAATTAAATAACTGAACCAAAATAAATGTGACACGGCAAAAGCAATAAAAAAAAGTTAGCCGCTTGTGATTAGTGGTTTTTGAATTAATTATTTGTTTTATTCGCCCATTATATAATTAAAGTGGGAAAACCCCAGCCAAAGCCGCTTTGAAGTCGAATAAGGTGAGATAAAATTTAAAATCAAAAACAAGTCGTTCATTAGCTAACGAGTGAACGTTGTTAGGGTTTCCACGCCATGAACTAAATTATATTCCCAGAAAATTTTCTGTTATTAACGTGACGTCAATAATTCGATTTAATTTACGACATCAGAGATTTGCAACTCTCCAAACCAAACCAAAATCGTGACGTTTTTTTGTTTACAACCACAAATTGCACCCATGATTTATTTATAATAATAACCGCTCCTTTCTGGCAAACGTCCAACTTTCACAAATCACAAATTAATGAAATATAACTAAATTACGGGACCCTGGCCCTGACAAAGCTTCAATTCCATTTTTATGGTCAATGTCAATGATTATCAAAAGTTTAATTGTTGCGCCATCTCTTTACGCTAGCGTGGAACTAAAGTTATGCAACACATTATATATTTGCGCCAAGGTGCAAATTTACAATAAATTGCATCATCTGGGGGTCTGGGGTAATGACCGAATTGACAGTTACAACTACCACCCTTACAGAACGAAAACCCACAGCAACTTGATTGACCAGACGAGTGGGCGTGTTGGGGTCATTCGCACAAATTTATCATAAAATAATCATTACTTTACTTGAGGTAATGACATGATTGCGAAAAATAATTGTTTTTTCCTCGGTCCTGAAGCTTAAACGAGATAATTGACGCATCCGTGGCTCGCAGGGGTGCATGTGCGTCATCACGTACGGTTCTGAGCGCAATATTGCGCCGGATTTTGTAATGCAGCAATTTCCTACCTTGTCGCTAAATTTGCGGGTCCACACTCACCAACACGATTTTTTTCAGTGGAACGGCTTACGCAAAGTGGTCCATTATATGGCATTTTGTTTACTTCCAACAGCCATTCTTACACGTGCTGACCACACACCTTTACCTTTAAACCTGCACGTCTTGCTTTACTTTTATAAACAACGCGTGTTTGGATTAGTTGGTGGAGGGCGAAATATTCCATTCAAAAATATTTTTCAACTGGGAGCCTTCATTTTTACTGATTTTGTGCAATATTGTCGTTGTCTTTGTTACAAAAATTACATTTTGCTGGTATTTTTACAGTGACAGGTGCCGAACGCCCTGCCTTGGGAGAGGTAATTTACCTCCAAATCACAGTTTATATTGAAAATGTCACAAGGAGATGAATTACGAAACAAAACCTAAATTCGTCTCCTCTTGCCGTTGCCAAATAATTCCGAAGCTGACACATGCGGCAAAGCAGCGATTAAAATAATAAATTTGGGGAAGCTGAACGAATTTCCCTTTGATAATGAATAAGTATTAAGTCAAGTGCATGGTTAACGAGTGTAATAAATCAAGGCTAGTCCAGTAATTGAATTAGTAATCTCCACTTTCAGATTTTTGCCTTCGAACAAAGAGATGCAAACTGAGTGACGTTGGCGCACGTGTGCGCTAATTTTTTCCCGAATTTTGATTTATGGGGGTTATGTAAACGGAGTCAGGTGACGGAAAAATTGCACATGTTGTAGACTAGCCCAGCTAGGGTGTAGTAAGTAAATAGAAAATGACTTACCAGTACGCGCCTCGCTTCAATTTTTCCAAAAATTTCGTTTTTGATCTCGTTATGTGCCCACGGACATGGTGGAATCTGTAGTGCGTGCACTGATTTTTTATAAATAGCCACATGAGGGGCGACGTTTAATACAGCAAATTACAGACCTGTCGGCTGTGTCAGTGATAAAACAATGAATTTTGGAGGGTACACTTGCACGAACACTTTTTCCAGCAGTGAGAGTTGGGTATGTTAAATTTAGCCGCGTTGCACACACAGGTCGGCCAACATGACGAACCGAATGCCAAATCTACTCCAGAAATTCGATTCATTTGGCAAAAAGTGGCCGATTTTCATTAATTACAGCGGTTTTTGCTTGCATCTTCTGCGGGAATTGTTCTGAGGCGGTTGGCAACACTGTTTCTAGAACTCTGCAATGCCTTAGGCGAATTCTAGAGCCCAGTTGGGGAAAACTGATCAAAATCGCGTGAGGTTGAATTAAAAACGAGTCGTGTGACACAACGTCACATCCACTACACTGAACCAGCGAAAATTTCGCTAAATTCCGCACTGATCGCTTTTTTGACTCGATTTGATCATTTTGGGGCGACTTAACCTCAAACTTTGCGACATGTGACATGTCACCTATCAGTGCTACAACCCTGGCGAAAGGGCAGAGGGTAAAGTGACCAACTCAGGCACGTTTCATTAAAAAAAATGAGTTATTCGGACGGAAAGTCCGTATTTGCTAAGACTACAAAGTATTCTAAGTTTTTCGGTTGCAACTTTGTCGTAAAATACGACTTGGAAACTGATTTTTTAAAACTTGGTCTTTTTATTTTTAATAACGAAGAGTTTAATAATTCCGAAATGGAAAAAGATAATCCTATAATAGTTTATACAATGTTCCCTTACTTTGTCACGTAGAATCTAATTAGTAATTATGCAAAATATATAGGTGTTCCATTTAAAAATGTATAAGTTTGGTTTACCACTCTGTATACAACAGCCTGTATATAATAAAACTATTTTGAGTTTGTGGAGTTTAAATGGATCCATCGTACTGTAAAAACAGTATGACAATATTTCAAATAGCAAAAAAGTTATAGACCAATTAGTCCGATTACACATTCCTAGATCACTCTGTAGGAACACTATTTATTTGTATTTTAACAAATTTGAAACAATAAAGATAAAATTAAAAACAAAACAAAGTGACGCTTCGTTTAAAAGGTAACTTGGTAACAAAAATAGAAAAACAAATTAATAAAAAATAGTCAAAATTGAAAATAACATAAAAAAATCAGAATTAGACAAGTAGGCGTTTTTTTGTAATTGATAAACTAATGCAAACTGAGGTAAAAAAATGTACTCTAATTAAATATTACTGTTCGAAACTTTATTATGTGATTCTTCAGCTTGATCAATTATGATAATCAGCGTTTTCCTATAAGTTCAAAAACCAATAAATGCTACTCTAATTATAAAATCAAATAATCACATGGTATAAAGTCTTGAGCGTAAAAAAGTTATTTTGTAAGAGCAAGCTTTGGCAAGAACGTAAAAGTGGTTTCTGTTCCTCTTTTAAAAAAAATTGCTAATTCTAAAGAGGACATATTAAAATATAATTCAGCATAAAGCATTTTGTTTCTTTTATCTGATTATAGTTGTGACAATTGGGATTTTTTTAAATCTCGGTTTATGTTAAAACTTTTATTATCGTCAAAATTTGTAATTTAGGCGGTATTTTTTGCTTCAACAATTTTGTCATACGTGATTTAAGTACTGTTTGTTTCTTAATTTAAACAAGTAAAATGTTTATTTTTAATAATTTATTAAACAAAACATAAGAAAATGTTTTTAAAGAAAGCTTTTATTTAAAATATCCACTAAAATGTAAAAAATAATGTTTTTCTCTCAGAGTCTCAGAGAAGAATATTTTTGCTTATAGGATTCTCATATTTAAAAAAGCTTTGACAGCAATGGTCAATTCAACAAAGTAAATCTGTTACGACCACTCCCAAAGCTTTTATAAATTTTAGAATCCTAAGCTGTACCTAAACAAAAATGTTCTCCTCTGATAGAGAAACATTATTTTTTACTTTTGTGTGTATACTTTCCTAAATAAAAGCTTTCTTTATAAACAATTTTTTTGTTTTTTTACTTTTGTTTTTTGTTTATTTTTTGTCGGATTTGTTCTTTACGTTCATTGCAATATGACACATACTAAAGAAGCAAACTGCGCTCGCTTATCTTGTTCACATCTCTCTTTCGTTTTTTGGAATCGTTGTTTTCTTTGAGTAGTAGTTTCATTACGTTTCAACTTTAACACCCCATTTAACCTCTTTAGGGGGTAATTAACTAGTGTATAGAATTCCATTGTCATGGACATTACGTTTGTATACCAAATTCCAGCTCTTTCGGATAACAGGAACTCTCTCAAATTTGTCTCGGAAAATCTGAAACGGACAAAGCAAGTTAGTTAAATACAAGCTTTTAATTATGAATTAGAAGTTATTTTTAAAGCAAAATCTTTTCCAAAAAAAAACGCCGTAGTAGTAGGGTTACTTATTTTTTTTAATAACTCGACAACTAAACGAAATTGCGAACCAATTTATTCTTAACAAATGTTCACATTTTGAAAATACATGGTGATGTACTAATTAATCTTTCATAAAGAAAATAGTTTAGACACAAAACGTTTTGTTCTTTACCTTTGCTCAACTCGGTATACACAGGGTGTTTAACATCACTTTACGAGGCCTGCGCCTAATGTACGCACTCAAATATACAAGTCACAAAACACTAAATAGAAAAAAAATCACATTTTTGAAAACCCATGATAGTAGTAGTCAAACTGTTGTATTAATAGTCGTGAGTTACTATTTTATCAGAACAGTTATAATGTGTTCTATCAAGAGACGGAATGAAAATGATTTTAATCTACCTATATTAATCACACTAACTACCAAAAAAACGTTGTAATTTTTTGAAACGGTGAAGAAACTAGAGAAGACTATCCAATTTCTCAAAATTTGTAATCGAGTTCGTACTGGAATGTGTATTCTTGGTGGCATTTTACAGGCGCAGGCCTCATAAAATTATGTGAAATGCCCTGCCGTATTATTTTATCATTGTTAACTAAAAGTTTTTTATTGTTTCCATTGTTTTGGTTTTCTTTCACCTTAGCAGAAGACCAACCTACATTTTGCGTTTGGTTGATTGAAATAAAAAAAAAGTCTTGGGTGGTTAATGGAAAAGGGTCAAAAATCCCAGTCGGTAACTTAGAATTTTTTTATTAAAATGGAATGTTACACCGCTCCATTAGTAAACATGATAAAATTACAACTTCATTGCTTCTTGCACGTAATTGACAATGTGTTTGCTGTTGAGGCCGTAGTAGTCCAAAAGGGCGGTGGGGCTCCCGGAGCGGGGCACTTTGGGCACTGCCACGTGTTTCACGGCGATGTTGCGCTCCTGAGCGACCGCCGAAAGGACAGCCTCGCCAATGCCCCCCTCGTAGTAGTGGTCTTCAACGACGAGAATACGCCCACCGCATTCTTTCGCGTTTTTGATTATTCCCTCCTTGTCAATTGGCTTGATGGTGAACAGATCCAAAACACGGACACCAACACCGGCTTTAGCCAATTCGTTGGCGGCCCCGATGGCCTCCTGCAGGGTCACTCCGCCACCAATAACCAGGACTTGGTCGTTGTTCGACTTCTTCACCACGTGCGACTTGCCCACCTAGACAAAAAACGAAAATATAACCCGCCAAACATCAAGGGATGACGTCAAGTCTTCAAATTTGATTGGGTACGTTAGCGATATCAGTCGACTTTACCCGACCAAGCGCAAAGTTGATTTGACAGTTGACAACGCTGTCAAATTTGCTAGTAGATTCTTGTGACCAAAATGTTGTAACGTAGTTAGTGAATTAGTGAAGCTTGACTAAAGTAATATATCATAGAATAATGCAGTTGGGGACTGGAAATAGTTTCCTCGGATAAGGTCTAATTTACATTTTACTGCAGACTGATCATCTTCTATCCTAAGCTTCATTGTTGCATATGATACATTACTTAGTCAGTCTTTACTGTTTTGGTTGACGTAATACCTGGAATACGTGATTGTTGGGGTAGATGACAGCAGTGGCCGGTCTGTTGGTTCTGATGAAAGTGACTCCTTTGGTGTTCGCGGCCAGTTCGACGGCACGTTCAGTGGAGACCGCATCAGCGGGGTAGAAGACAGTGCTTCCGGGGATGGTCCGGAACATAGCGATGTCTTCCAGCCCCATCTGGCTTGGTCCGTCTTCGCCTATACTGACACCACAATGAGAGCCGCAGAAATTGACATTTGTCTGAGAAATAGCCCCCATACGAATCTGGTCATAAGCACGGGTTAAGAAAGTAGCAAAGGTGGAAACGAAGGCAACTGTGCGGTCGCGACAAGTAGCACCAATGGCAACCCCGACAAGGTTCTGTTCGGCGATGAAACATTCGATGTATCTCGTGGGGTCAAATTTTTTAAGGGCTTCCGAATATGTTGAATTTTTCATATCGCCGTCAAGGGCAATGACTCGGGGGTTGCTTTGGCCGAGCTTGACCAAAGCAGTGCCGTAGGCCACTCTCGTAGCAATACTATCGCCGATTTTGTAAGATGGAGGCGAGGATAGTTTAATATTGCTGATGTCAACAATGGGAGCATCGTCGGTGAGGGGCTTCTGGGGGTGGAGTTGCAAAGGCCCCGTGTTTTTAACAAGAGATTTGAGGTGTTGGAGGACACGATCGGCCTGATCTCCTAGTGGTTTCCCGTGCCAGTTTTCCAAATCTTCAATTTTGGGGAAGTTCTTCCCTTTGAAAGTTTTCGCAATGATTGCGGTAGGCTTCCCTTTGGTGTTGCACGACACGTGGAAGGCTTTCACCAGCTCTTCGACGTCGTGTCCATCGACGGCAACTACATTGAAACCGAACGCTTCCAACCGTTTCCTGTAAGTGTCGATATCATGACCCAGAGAAGTGGGCTCAGATTGCCCGAGACGGTTCACATCAAAGATAACGCAGAGATTATCGAGCTTGTAGTAAGTCGCAAAATGGAGCGATTCCCAGATTGAACCCTCGGCGCTCTCCCCATCCCCGACCAGGCAGTACACCCTGCAACCCCCAAATCACCAACTGTTCGACCTTGTGGGAAGGATAACAGGAAAGGGAATAATTTTCTATACCTATAACTGGCCTTGTCGAAGTTTTTGCCCACGTAGGCCATGCCGCACGCAATGGCCAGCCCTTGGCCCAGCGAGCCTGTCCCTACATCAATGAAATTCAAGCGAGGAGTTGGATGACCCTCGAGGTCCGACCCCAATTTCCTCAAGTTTTGTAAATCAGCAACGGGGAAAAGACCCGCCTCGGCCCATACTGCGTACAGCGCCGGAGCGGCGTGACCTTTAGAAAGGACAAAGCGGTCACTTGAGGGGTCTTTCGGTGCTGATATTTTGTATCGCATTGTGTTGAAAAAAAGGACCGATAAAATTTCGGCGATTGACGAGCATGATGTTGGATGCCTGCGAAAATAACCCAATTATTTGACTGACAAAACCGAGTTACTTTGGGATAGGGTTACATACGATAAGCTTATCTACGATTGTGTGTAAACCTATGTAAATCATTTAACCGCCAAAGCGACAAAAAACGATTGTAATGCAGCGATGAAAATATCCGATTTCCTCCTGCTAGATAAGCCTTGTAAATACATGAAAAAACGTAAATAACAATAAATGGAGAAAACATGGACAATAAAGCGTTGCCTAATCGGAGTTTATTTACTATTTTAATTATGTAATGGAGAGATTGTGAGGGTCGGAGGATCACCGATAAAAAATGTGAGGATTGTGGAAATTGTTTTGAATCAATTAAATCTATTCTGGGTAAAGTAATAACTAATAAGTTAAACAGAAGGTCAATATTATTAATCGCGCTAACTAACACAGTACTATTTGCCTACGTAGATTAAATTAGAAAAAGTTCTACGTCCTCTGACTTACCCTGAGTTGCAAGCCGCCGTGGAGGTGACACTGTGAATTCTGATTCTATTGGCAATGTCTTGCAAGACTTTGATATCAGCTTGAGTGATTTGAGCCGGCATTTTAGTAGTAGTAATAGAAACGAGAACTCAAGGGAAACTAAATAAGAAGTTGAAAAGTAGTAGCTTTAAATAAGTACAATTATCAGTTTGAGCGTTTATCTCCCTCTACGCAAAAACAAGGAAAAACTGTGTGGTCATTGGAAGAGAATTTGAATCTTCGCCATCTACGTTCGCGCCTCGGAACAACCAATCCGCGCAATCGTGGGTAATGATAATTCAATGATTTTTCCAGACTTGACTTACCCCGACTTTGCCGTTTGCGTGGAGCTGACCGAATGGATCCGGATTTTGTTGGCGATGTCCTTCAGCTCTTGGACAGCCTTGGCTTCGAGTTTGTGGTATTGATTTGCCATTATATCAGCGGACATCGAGGGAAAGACCGGTCAGGAGCTAGAGCTAACCCGTTCACTTGGCACCAGCATGTAATCAACAAGTGGTTAAATGGCAGGCGTGCACACACCTTGAGGGACAGCCAATGCGGACCTCGCTAACATCAAGCTATGTTACGTACATTGACGCTATTGGAAGCTGGGTCAGATAACAATTACGTAACGCTAAGACATTTCTAAATAAAATACACCAATTTTTCGACTCGGGACTTTCTCTGAGACATTTTTTAGGTGCCCGGAGTCAAGGCAATCGCGTTTCACCTGGAAGCATGCGCACACAATTTTCCAATAGTCAAAAACACATATTTTTCAATCAAACTGAAATGACCGCAAGACATGGGCCAGTTTTGGCGCCAAAAATTGAATCAAATGACTCGAATCAGCCGTAACAGCAGTTGTGTGACCATCAAATCACACATTTTCCACATGATTTTATTTTCCATAACGATCAATATTATCAACGCTTAAGTTATCGAGTAACCCCAGCAGAGAATTTATAAATAAAAATCGAAAAAAACGCAAGCTGAGATATAATAACGCCAAATCATCCCAAATTTCCCAAACTATCGACAACTGTGCTATCAAGTAACCCCGGCACCCCTGCAGAGAGTTTATAAATAATCAAAAATGATATAATCGGGTCAAAATTTTGACTTTGTATTTTTCTCGAATGAATTTTATTTATTTACAAACACGGTGCATCTTGCATTGTTTAATGCGCAGGATGACACGAGGGACAATAATAGAAGTGCAATTACTGCAATGAGAGCCTATCCTTGAAAAATGAGGTTCCGTATTGCTGACTCACGATATTTAAAGGGTCCCTACCCATAGCAACGCTATAAAATTATTTACATCTGTGCAAAACTTTATTGCCGGCAATTAAGAATGGCGCATTTTGCGATTGATGTTTTGCATTAATTAAAGAAAATAAGTTTCCAGTTATGTAACAATAATAACTCTTCATTATCATTTGCAAGGCCATTGCAAAATACATGTTGTGTGTAATTATTCATGAGTCGAATCTGTTTTTACTAGGAAAACATGCTACAAATAGCTCACCAGTGTCTATTTCTCCAGGAAGTTGTGGCGACTTAAATTTCCAGGGTTTCCACCAACCCCTGGATCATAGGCAGCCAGTTATACACATATTTATTTAAAAACTATGCGCACCAAAAACTGGTACGATGAGGTGTCTATTTGAAAAGGCTTAATCAGGGTAATTAAAATGACAAACACGTCGGTCGCTTCAAAATTGACCTTTTAATAGGTATTCAAAGCTCAAACCATGGAAAAATAATCTAGCATTCAAAATTCAAACTAAAATCCGTGAGTAATCATAGCTTAATTAAGATTATTCACTAGTGAATAATTCAAACACATTTTGGTTGAGTGGATGAACCCGACGCGAGGAAATTCCTAATTTTATTACCATCCAAGCATACGTGAAATTAAGGGATATTATTCAAGAGTTGACGAAATCCACAAACTTTTTCATAACTAGTAAACTTTTACTTTAGCGATATTTCAAATCTGAATTATTGACGATAAGTCGATAAGTTGATACTTGAATGATTGAAACAGTAAATACAGAAAGTGACTGTGTATTTATAGATTAGGTGCTCCTTTATTTGTATATCCTAAAGTCATTTTTTTATTATTATTACAACACTCAATAAATAATTTGTAAAATTTGATAAGTAAAAAGTGGGCATATTTATTTCATACTACAAAAACACAAAAAAATTAAACACAAAAAACACAAAATAAAGAAAAAACAATGACAGTGAAAGAGCGATGCTAGTGGTAATCTGAAAATAATTATAAATACGCACTGATTATATAAAATATGCGACTATTTATTTTATATTATACAGGCTATTTCGACGATCTGAAAAATTCTATTACTTGCTTATTATTAGAGATATTGACTTTTTCTTTTTTTGAGAATATTGCTGCGTATTTGCTGCATATTTTTAAATATTGTGATATATACAGTGTGTCCCAATGCTAAAACAAATAAGTTGTTTTTCCAATGGATTTTTTTGACGAAAACACGCTTTTTTAGAAATGTATTACACAAAAACTAAAAATCATGGAAAAGTGGAAATTACACCATTTTAAATGGAAAAGTTCAAACTTAAATCTGGACCAATTGTTTAGCGCATTACAATTAAGAATGTAGAAAAATTAGGAAGTTTGTTAAAAGTTGAATAATTTGAAAAAATTAAATGGAACACCTTATTTTTTGTTTTTGCTTCTCGAATATTATTACATTGTCCGTCTAAAAACACTAAGTTTTAATGCCTAAATTTAAATACTAAAAAGATATTTGACCTTAAAAGTTAATTTCGACAACAATGCACGTTATTCATGAGCATTGTCGTTATCATAGTACATAACTATTGTAACTCCACCACAGATCATTTGTTGGAGTTTATCGGGGATTTAAAAATTTACTATAAATATTATAATTTTAGTTATGTCACTGGAATAATGACGTAACATTATTGTTGTTATTAGCTAAAAAAAATACTTTTATATTACTGAAACTATAGTTAATATTTTTTTTTTGATGTTTAAAGTTAAATATCTTCTGAATAAACACTAATCAGCAAGAGACATTCAACTGATAATGCTTTTAGAGAGATAATATAAAGATTTTTTACCAGTTCTATTTAAAATTTTTAAGTTATTCAACTATCAAACCTTTTAATTTTTTTTACTTGATTGTAGTGAACTAAAAAAATATATCCTTAAAATTTGATCATTTTTTTAAAGTCCTACTTTTCCTAAATTCTTAATTTTTATATAATAATATTCTCAAAAAGCGTGTTTTTGTTAAAAGAAACCAAATTATTTCAAAAACTAAGCAAAATCAACAAATCTCAATATACCTAAAAACAAAAAGTTTAAAAAATGTATAGGCCATTTGAAAAAAACAACTATAGTATTTTTTAATATTGGAACACCTGTATATCTACAGAATTATTTTTAAAATATGCAGCAGAAACGCAGCAATATTATTAAAAAAAAAGTTCAGGAGCTTTTTCGGATCGTTGAAATAAAATACTGAAAAAGTGGATTTTGGGAGAATTAAATCAATAGTTCTTTTAGAAAGTAGTTTTATTGTTCGGTGGAAGAAAAATATACTTACCAAAATAGAACGGTTTTTGTTTATTTCCCACGAAACTTATTGTTTTCAAGATTTCTAAAATTTCGTTGGGCAAGAGCGTAACCGATCCAGTGGGAAATAAATAATTTAATCTTGAATTCTCGATAACAAGTGATAGGAAGTGTAAGCATAAGTTAAATCCGTTATTATAAAACAAATCAGATTCAGTTAAGATTAAATCGAAATTTGAATTTTTTGGCGGCCCCATGCGCACCCTGAAACAATTAATGTTTTTTTTTATTCAGTCCTTTGGAGTGGATTTACCAAAATCGGTGCGTTTTTTGCGCAAAGGCCTGAAACGCGTGTCTTAATCGGGATTTCCACGTAATTAAGATAAGGTAAAATAGAGCCGTTTGAGCACATGGAACCCAGGAATGCCCGCCATAATCCCAGTAGCTTGCTATCACTATTGAGCGTTCTCTCTCCTCCCATTCCCCCCAATACTGTAATGGCGTCTTGCTAAGGCGGTGGGTGGTCGGCTGTTATGTGAATTTGACAGTGTTATATTTTGTTATAGATATCACGATCTGATGTGTTATCACCACGAAAAGAAATTTTTTGGAAAAAGTCCACAGTCTCGAGCCCCTGCCCCGAACTGAGCGAATCTCGATGCAATTAAGTTGTGACAGGTCAATTATGGTATGGCATATCTTGTTTTTCACATGTTACGAATAAAATGAGCTTTAAAACACCACGGAAATCAATCTTGTTCATCTCGGATCTTAAGGTGGGTTTGTTTCTCGCATGTCTGTCTAGGCCTGCTTTGTCATTTGCTTGTGACACCTCGAAAATCGCCCCATTAACTACTTGAACCGACATTGTCATCATCACCATCCCAATTCGAGACCAATTTCACACAAATCAAGCCCACAGCTACGTGGAAAACTTCGCTCTTTTGCTTATTTACTCCGAAATTAACTGCCCCGTAACCTAACGTAAATAAAGCATTAAAATTACTACCAAATACCACTTTTAGATTATTCAAATGACTATTTATCGTCAACGTTATGACACATAGGAGTTGATAAGAGACTAACATGGCCCGAAAAGCAGACACTGTACGCACGATTAACGTGGCCGTTGTGGGGCTGTCTGGCATGGAGAAGGACAAGGGGCACGCAGGAGTCGGCAAGTCCTGCCTCTGTAACCGCTTCATGCGCTCGCACGCCGACGACTACAACGTCGACCACATCTCAGTCCTGAGCCAGGTAACACCCCTTGAACCCCAATTAATTGACACTTGGCATGTTAAACGTTCCGATGATATCCTATTTATATGCTATTTATTCATTTGTTTATCTGCCGGCTTTTTAGACGGACTTCAGCGGCCGTGTCGTTAATAACGACCATTTTTTGTACTGGGGCGAGGTAATTAAAACATCAGAGGAAGGAATCGACTATCAGTTCAGTGTGATTGAGCAAACTGAGTTCATAGACGATGCGTCTTTCCAGCCTTTTAAAGGTACGTACTTCCGTTATCACGTAAATTGAGTTTATAGTATGATTTTTAGGCGGCAAGATGGAGCCTTATATAAAACGGTGTGCGGCTACGAAAATCCAGTCGGCGGAGAAACTGATGTACATTTGCAAAAATCAGTTAGGTATTGAGAAAGAATACGAGCAGAAAGTCCTACCGGACGGGAAACTAAACATAGACGGTTTTATATGTGTTTTCGATGTCAGTATTGTGCCAAGCAGATCTTTAGAAAAGCAAGTAGAAATAGTCGCTGCGATTTTGAATAACTTAGTTAAGACTAAAAAGCCGGTTGTGTTTGTGACGACAAAAAACGACGACGCTAACGAGCTGTTTGTCCGAGAGGCGGATAAGCTGATCCAGCGGAAAGACTACAAGGGGGCTGTTCCGTTGGTTGAGACCTCCGCGCACGATAACGTTAACGTCGACTTGGCGTTTATGTTGTTGGCACAAATCATCGACAGGAGTAAAGTCAGGTCTAAGATCACTCCATACGTGGAGGCCGCCCGAGCCCGCAAGGAATTGATGGATGTAGCCAGCGAGGCCTTCATGAGACTCATAAGGCTCCACGTGACGGACTGTCGGGCTCTTTGGTCGCACACCGTCAAAAAATTAAACTCGCATAAGGAGTGGATTTATTTCGTTCAATTATTCGGTTTAGACGGAACGCAGAGGTTGTTTAGGCGACACATCAAAAAGCTAAAAGACGAGCAACTCGCCAAGCGGATCGCGCACTATATGGAGATGTTGCCTGACGTTTTGCACGAACTAGTCCCTGATATCAATACTCTAACTGATAGGTAATAGGAATTAAGTTGGCCATAGTTATGTGAATGGCGTTTTCTTTTCAAGTGATTGGCCATCTGTCCAGCAGTACCTGAAGTCGCACCCGGATTTCACCCAGTATTTTTACGAGTGTCCCGAAGACATGCCATGGACTGAGTGCGAGCTTGAGTCGGATAACGAGGAGACGCGCATTCCGTTCGACGTTTTGGAAATAAGTGATGCTGAAACTGTCTTCAAAAACCACATCAATGTGCTGCAACAGGAGCAGAAGCGATTAGAGTATGACATGTTTATGTTTGTGGGCTTGGTGTTTAACATTGCTAATTTTTTTCATATTTATTAACACATTCACTAATCGCTGTTTCTTTTGTTTCGCTCATTAATAAAGGATGCCAAAGAGGTGAGCGGTGTCACGTTGGGTGATTTCTTTATCGCAACGTTTCATTTTTTTTTAGATGGAAGAAACAGTTTAAGCAGCTACTTGAAGACACCGGTTATGTGACACCTGGGAAGCATTTGTCGGAAGTTAGGGTCTTGTTTATGGGGAGGGAGTGTTTTGAAGCCTTGTCGGAGCACGACTGCCAACAAATCTACGATGCGCATCAAAGAGAACTAATTGAAAACGCCAAACATAATTTTCAGGTGAGTAGATCAAGGGGCGTGGCTTAACTTACAGTGTTAATTCAGGAACTTCTTCTGGAACACGCCGATTTATTCTATCATTTTAAAAGTATCGCACCAACTGGAACAATAACACAAGATGATATTAAAGAGATTATAGATGTATTACAAGATGATTTTAGATATAAGATGTTGGATCGTTTGGATCAAGATAGAAAAGTAATGCTTTTTCAACACTTAGGTTTTATTCATTGTCCAATTAGGGAGCATTGTCCTGCATTTCCTAATTGTATGGACGCTCTAATAGAACGAATCTTAGCAACAAAAGCTCATAGGTATTTGTGATTTTTAACGGACGTAAAACCAATCAAATCAATTTTAGACCCTCTTCTTGGAACCACAGTAACCAGTGGTTAATAAGTTCAGACAATAATCAGCTTCATCTACTCATTCTTGGGGCAGACAACTTGGCTGAGAACTTGGCAGCTAAAATTCGAGTACGTCTCACTTTTTCGTTTCATTTGTTTTAGTTAGAATTTCAGGCCCAATGTGAGGACGATGAGTACGAAATAGACTGTCAGTTTTACAGTTTGGATTATAGAATTATAAACGGAGATGTTAGTTTGCCGCATAACTCATTTCGTACCGCCGATTTTGTACCGCATGGAAGCTTCTGTGTATATTCAAATGCTGAATCTTTCGAATATATTCGGGAGAGTTTAGAAAAAACATTGTTATCGAACTTGGAACAGGAGGATAAGCTTCCATTTCAAGGATTACCAATTGTGTTGATGTTTTTACAAGACTCATATATTGAAGAAAAAGATGTGATAAAATTAAGAGAAGAAGGCCAAAGCTTAGCTGATAGGTATGCAACTATTTCGCGAAATGTCCCACCGGAAAATCGCGAATTAATAACTGTTTTTGTTATCTTGCAACAAAAACAATATAATATATAATACAAAAACTAGTGGTGTATCTACCGGTCTTCCACACTTTTTCAGTCTATTACAAAAACTAGATAGGCAATTAGAATTTCGATTTGTTTTTAATTCCTGGTTTCCCGGAGTGCAGTCATCTGTAGGCGCACTGTTTAATGTCTTAAATAGTTTACAGTGTCCTTTTATGGATGTTTGTCTCGACCAGATTAGTGAGGAACAGCTAGTTTCCGATGCATTACACCAACTTGTTCAAAGTATTCACCATAGGGCAGGTTTTTTAAATATTTACCAATCCGTTATTGAATGTGTCGAACCTGACATTAGGTACAAACCGCCGGAAACGTGTTCTCTAACTAATGGTTATTTTTCAGAATTATAATGTGTACGTTTTGCGGCGATTCTTATTCAATAGAAAACGTTTTAGCGCCGCTTTTATCACACCAGTGTTGCTTTTTATCGGCAGAAAGAAGTATTATCTTAGAGACGTTTTTGGGCGATTCAAAACGAAAAGTAGAAGTTATTGTTTCATCATTCCATGGAGCCAATGCATTCCGCGATGAACTCGTCCACGGATTCATTTTAGTCTATTCCACAAAAAGAAAAGCATCTTTAGCCACTTTAAAGTAGTGTTCCAGCACTTGCAAGCGCAATAACTAAATCTGATGATTCCAGTGCATTTTCGATGAATATTCCAAACTTGCCAATTCAAATTTTGGCGGTTACCGATTCCGGAGGAGCAAACGCGTTTTTTAATAATGACTTGAGTCATCTTTTAATTACCGAAGGTAACGCCACTGCTGATCGACTCCACGCACATTTTATGACCACATCTTCGTCGAGCCAGCAAAAAAGTCGGTATTTTCCTGAAACCCAAAACACACTACAGCGAAAAGTTGCAGCTGCCTTTTTTACACCATTTTTCAAAGAGGTTTGGGAGAAGAAACCCGAAATTGAGCAGGCCTTCCATATGGAAGAACCCTCAGGTCTGGACGATAGTGGCGAGGGCACTTTAGAACACCCACGGTCGCAGCGACACGGCCACCCACTACCGCCACCTAGGCATGAGAGCTACCAGCTGAAACTAAACGACGGGTTTGCATCTCGACTAGCGCCAACAATTAACTCATTCTTTGTTTCAGTAGCGGGAGTGAAAACTACGAACTGAACGGACCCGACGAAAGGCTCAGTTCCAGTGATCATAGCGATAAGTATTCCCACATCTACATGTACGGCAACGAAAACGGCGATATCACGAAAAAGCGTTCGCTGCATCAAGGTTCGTGCACGCGCTGCCCTAGCATTTTTTCTAACCTAAAGTTCATTCTTTTTATTTGTAATTCTAACTTAACTTTTAATCTGATTTTGAAAAAATTTTTGTTGGGGCAGGCTTCCAGGTGTACCCGCCACCCACCACCCCGCCGGAACCGGCCCCGCCTGACCACCCCCTGATCTCGCGCATTCCGAAAAGAGGTCCAATGCTATCGGCGTCGCAAACAAGCCTAGACGAGATTACGTGTAAGTGTCGCGATAATTTTTTTTATTAAATAAACACTGATCACTTCATGCAGCTGACATTAGTGGATCAAGAGAATCACTAGCAACGCATGATTCAGGTGATTTTGATTGTGCAAATGTGACTATTTGTGTGATTGGGGATAATGATTGCGGTTTTTGTTTGATAGATGGCGAAGGCGACCAACCAGTGTCCATCTCTGGGAGCGCTTGGAATAATTACGGCCAACATGCGTTCACGACTGGACGAAGACACGTCAGTGTGTCGGAATCCAGGCCTAAAGGAATCTCTCAAACTTTAAAAGTAAGGAAGGAGTTAAGTGTTGCGATGTCGTCAACTGGATATGTTTTAGCAACCGGGAAAGCTCAATTTGAAAAATTATTCGGTAGTGACGGAAGCCATAGCTCGGATGAACGTAAGTGGCAAAGATATACGCAATACTAATTTTGGAAATGCTCCATTGGCCACACCAGAGGTAGTTGATTTAGGATGTGAATATGCGCAGGTCAAAGATATGGTGCACAACATGTATCCTCCTGATGCTGAATACATGTACACTTTGGTACAGGACGCAGTCAGCGGGAAATCAAAATTGAGACAACGTAGGGAGAAAGGCCAGCCATGTGAGTCTTGACGGTCGAAATAACCGTAAAAAATGAAAAAAAGTTTCAGCTTATTCTGATACAGATAGCGAATGGAGCAGCCTCGAGCGGAGGCAACGAGCAAGCGAGGTTTATTCCAAAGTGAACCGAAAATCGGGGACTCACAAAAGACAGCGCAAAAAGCGCACCGCCATCCCGGTGCAGCCTCCGAGAGTGCCCCAACTTGGGGGATTCACGCTGCCGTCAGTCCACTCTACGCCGCACGTCGATCTAGATCCCGACAAGACAAATGGTAAGAGATTTTTTTATTTAGAAAAATATTTTTCTAGGATTTTTTAACTTTAAAATAACTTTAAAAATCAAATTAAAATAAAAATAAAAAACGTCTTTTCCTAAAAACTACAACGAAATAATGTCAAAGTGTAGTATGTATTTATAAAAACAAAATTGATCTTGGGGCAATTTTTGACTCTTCGTTACGTAACGAATTCGCAACAGATTATTCGCGGACGACACATCGAGTTATTACTTTTACAATAAATTGCTATTTTTTGTGAATTAATAGTGGTTATAATAAAGGCATATAAAATTCATTCGATTTAATCGTGAAAAACGAATCTTAAAAATGTTTCTTTTAACAAAACTTTTGTCTACGTATTTAATGAACCTTTTGAACCTTTGGTGAAGGCGAATCTGTAAGCTTATCTGTAAGTGAAGCGTTCAACTTGAATAAATAGACACACACCAAAAATAAACGAAAATTATTTGTTACATTTTTATAGAAAGCTCCATTAAATTTTAGTACGTTGTTAAAAGTTGACAACGCGAGTGAACCAACGAAATTGGTTCAAATTGGTCACGTGATACGCATTTAATTGTGGATTAAATTAATGACGTTTAAACCGATCCTTAATTTGTGTTTGTTTAGATTTTACATTATTGGAAGGTGAGAGGTAAAAAAAAAGATTGGGTTGGATCTCTTGAGGGTTGCTCTACAGAAAAAAAAACATACAACTATTAAAATATTGTTATTACATATGTTGAAGCTGCATAATTTAATATCTCTTATCTAAGTCTAAACTGATAAAATTTCTTCTTCACATAAAACTTTTTCCTATTTTATTTTACGTTGATTGCTGCTAATTCTGAATTTATTTCTAGATGTCTTCTCACATCTACTTTCAGTTTACTTTCATAAAAACCATTGTGGTGGAATTGACTAACCTATTACCATGACTACTCATATAAAAGTTAATGCCAAGAGTACCCAATTTCCACCATAATGGTTTTTATGAAAGTGAACCGAATGTACAACACAACACCGTTTAATTTTTTTTATATCTAATTCGTAAAACTTCAGTAATTTTTCTTACTATTCTGCCTCTTTCATGCTGCTATAAGATTCCATTAATTTTTTTCCATTCTCTCTTTGTAGATTTTGGGTAAATAAAGGTCCAAACATGCTTATAAGTGTTGGCATTTCTTGAGATTTTTGTTATTATTTTAAACACTGATTTGGATTTATTTGACAAATAACGCGATGTTGTCAAATCTAGCATTCGTTATTTAATGAAGGAGTTTTTAGATGTCATCCTTACAAGTCATTTGTTAAATAGCGAATACGCTATAACAACGAAGGATGTCAAAGCTTGATCTCCTGTTCTTTTCTTGTATTTTGTATTCGTAGCGTCTTGAAAAATATGGGACGACGTGCAAATTTTTTTGTATTCCCTGTTAAAATTTTAATCTGTATTTTTCCAAGCAATTTGGAGAACTCATTGAATTTACATTCATTTCGAAGCGCCCTTTTGCTCTGCCGTACTATACAGGCTGATTCTTCAATAGACCGAGACAATTTCATCACAGCTTTCCACGTAGAGACGATCTGCAGCACATTTACGCGTTTATTTCGTATGGGTAGAAATCCCCTTAATCCGAGCCACTTACGGCGCTCATGAGTTTAAATTAGTTGTATTCTTGTATTAGAACAAAATGTGCTCGTTTTCATCATGAATATCGGTAATACACAGTGATCATTGCTGCATTGATCAAGTACATTGTCATCAAATGAATATCATGTTTTCTACTAACTATGCTAATACTACTTAGGAGCATATCAGTGGCGTACGCTTGATCTCCAACATAAGTTTAAATATTTTTATTTCGAAAATGGTGATTCTAAGAGTTTTTTACTATTTTTCCCAGCATTTACTCATTTGATACTACCATGGGTAGAAGTTTGTCGGTCTATGTAAGAATCACGCTGTATTTTTTGGGTACAGAAAACCGAGCTATTTGCGTCCACCAGTCTACACACAGCTCAAAAACTGGCTCACAAACTCAATGGTATGCTGTTGAGAAACATGTGCCGATTACGGAAAAAAACTTGAAATAATTCCAAAGTCAGATTTTAAAAAATCTGAAGCTCCAAACTTATTTTCTTTAGTTTTCATTATTACCAAAAAATCATTTCCTAAAACAATGATGAATAATTATTTTTATTTTTGGACACGTCAAAATTTACGGTTTTACTCCTGTGTAAGGAAGTTTTAACAACTGTTTGACATCTTTCAATACGAAACGTCAGATTGTTTTAACCGATTTAAAGCAATTTTAAGCCTTGTTGAATCTAATTTGAAGAATAAAATGTTGTATGTAACTCGTTTTCGTGTAAATCGGTTCATTTATTTAACCTCGTGGATCACTCCCACTCATAATATAAAACGTCCGATTTACACTTAAACTCGTTCAATAAATAACTATTAAATTTAATATCAGTAAAAGTCGGGAATTTTTTTTAATAAAAAATATCTAAAAATCCAAATTCGTAGATGTGCCAACACTTAGTAGTATTTCCGAAGAAACTGTTTAAACAATTTATTTTTATTGTTGATCAAAATCTATTGCGAACACAATTGTTAGACAACGTTGCCACGTATTTATAATTTTTTATTTATCAGATTAGGAACTGTAATACATCGATTTTTTCTACTATTTGTACCTTTCTTGTTATTTGAAATATTGCTAGGCCCTTTTCATAATCGATAGGTCAACTTAGAGTCCACAAAAAACAAATATTTTTATTATACCCAAGGGTGTTGTATACAGAATGGTGAACCAAAGTTATATTTTTTTAAAAGGAACACTCTATATATTTTTGCATAATTAGATTCTACGTGAAAAATATAATGGAAATAATGGTATAAACACACCATGGTTTTGTTTACACGTATCGATAGCATTTTTCATAAGCTTTCCAGTGATATGCGGTTCGTACAATAAATTTGAAATATTTCTTAAGGTTTTCAAAAAAATATTTTTTTTTATTTATTTTATTTTATTAATTTTTGATGAGTGAAATTTATTTATATATCAAGTAGTAATTAAATTACTAATGTTACGTAGGCACATTGATACATATCAAAGATTAAATTACCACTTGACTTACCAGATTCCTGGTTAACAAGATTTCTTATAATAGAATAATTTTTTTTAGAAAATCTCGAAAAAAAATTCAAATTTTCTAACAAACCTCATACCACTAAAAAGTTGATCAAAAAAGCAAATTAAAACAAATACATGGTGATGGTGTTCTATTTAAAAAAAAAAAAAAAAACAGGAAAGAAAAAAGTTGAGTTATTTAACTTTTTGCGTTTTCACTCAGCCTGTACATTACCTGCGTGCTTTAACTAAAAGCCGACTATATGATAAAACTACAATGTATTCTACCCTTTTTTGTTACAAATTTGTTGGAAAATATTCATAGGCGACTTCGCAATGATTTTTTAAAAGTTGGTCTATTTTATAACGAAAAGTTGAATTATCCCCAAACGGTTATAATGGTAAAATCTAATTATGCAAAAATATATAGAGTGTAGTATTAAAAAAACTTTGGTTACTGGGTCACCCTGTGTGTAAGCATTTCTACACCATACACCACTGAGTTGGTACGCCGGTTTCTGAGCACCTGGTATAGTTTTTCATACACACTTCGTCAGAATTAATGACGCAAACTCGGCTCTCGGGTGAGCTCGTTACGTGAGTCGGCAGTTGTCGGTTTGTGACATTATTAATGCAGTAGACTGTACCAAATCTAGCACTGAAACAGAAAATTCTTTCCCTTGAAAATCCCTTAAATGCTGTTTTAGTGGGGAGTGAGTCCAACTCGGACTCGTCCGAGGGCAGCGACGCCGAGCAAGCTAGGACTGGAACCGCCGATAGTCGCAATCGATTCTCGCAAAAGCGATCTTTTAGTTTAAAGAAACGCGTGCCTGTGTCAGAATTGCATAACACTCACAACTTAAATATCCAATTGCATTCTCCAGATTTATTTTCGATTAAACCAAATTCTTATGGCATTATACACGATGATGAGTCTAGTTTGGATGTTTCATCGCCACGCGACAATAATTCACCGATGGTAAGACACAATTTATTACAATTGCGCCCAAATTGTTCATTTTTTCGCCTAGTTTGGGGTACTGCCAAAAATGAAGGAATCCGATAGGGAGAAGTTGTTAAGAAAACGCGAAAAACAGAAAGCCAAAGACGATTCGAAGCTGGAGAAGCAACGCCGGTTGAAGGAGGAAAAGTTGAGGAAAGTGGCCGATAAGGAGAAGGAACGGGACAAGAAGAAGCAACAGAAAATCAAACAAAAGGCATTGTCGCTTTCGGCAGCGCCTTCGAAATTGTCCGATTTCATTCAGGTGAGTGTTTACAACAGCCACACCTCACACATTGCGAAATAATCATTTTAGAACGAAAACAATTACATACCGATTTTTTTGGAGAAGTGTGTTAAGTTTATCGAGAGTGAGGGGTTGGAGTCTGAGGGTATTTACCGAGTGCCGGGTAACAGGGCCCACGTGGACCTGCTTTTCCAGAAATTTGACGAAGGTGGGGGTTTTAGCTCGCGATTGTCTTTCTGAATGTTTTTTCCAGACCCGAATGTTGATATTCACGAGCTCGATATTCCCGTGAATGCTGTCGCTACGGCTTTGAAAGACTTCGTTTCCAAGAGATTGCCGCCGCTGTTTGAAGAGGACGTGATGTCTGAATTGGAGGAGATTGCAGGTAGTGTTCTAGTTTGTGGTAATTTACGGTTTCAAATCGTTGTTAAAGTTCCAGGAACGCGTATTAAACCAATGGCGACGACTACCGGAAACGTCGAAGTTAAAACCGACCGGAGTTGCCGTTTGCTTGCGTTGCGCAGTATGTTGGAGAAGTTACCGAAAGTGAATTTCCAGGTGTTAAAGTTTGTGTTCCAACACTTTGTGAAGTAAGTTTGTCAGGGTTGTGTTTGGTGTGTTTGAGGGTGGTTTTGTGCTTTTAGGGTTGCGGAAAATTCGAAATTGAATAATATGGATAGCAAGAATTTGGCGATTTGTTGGTGGCCGACGTTGTTACCGATTGAGTTTAGCGATATGGGGAGGTTTGAGCAGATGAGGCCCTATTTGGAGGATATTGTACAAACGATGATAAATCAATACCCATTCCTGTTTTGTGGCAAAGAGGCTTTCGTAATGGTTTAGTAATATAATAACATGCCAAAAACGCACAATTTGCTACAGTAATCTGATTTCTGGCATTCCATCATTTGTTGTTATATTTGGAGAGGCCTTGATTTTGTAATTAATGTATTCGCAGTAGAGATGTGTCAAAAAATTATTTTAAGATGTTACTAGTACTAGAATTTACAATTTTGATCCAAAGATGTTAATAATTACTGTGTGATACCTTATTAATAATTTTTGTGACACCAGTGGTGATTTGTATTTTTACAATTACTGTAGGATGTTTCATTGATAAAACTAGTAGTATGAAAATTTTATAAAATTAGTATGTGAGGAATTGAGAAGATGCTTGTGTGTACGCCTTCATTTAACGATCTGTGTTTAATGTAAATTCCCCACGTTCAGTTATTAATGTCTTTTCTAGAATAGTAAGTGTGACATCCGTTCAAAAATTTGTTGCCCTCCTAAATATCAACGAGATTGTGGCAATGGCTGCTGTGTCCATTACTCAGATAATATTAATGTTCCTATTATCATTGTATTATTTTTATGATAGTATTGAACTTGTATTATACAGTAACTTGGGTATTGAAAAGTTAAAAAAACAGCTTTATTAACATGACTATAATTGGATTAGTACAATATAAAATAAATATTGTCCAGAATGAGTGTGGAACTGAGTCTCAATTTGTGTGATGCGGCGCTGCATGACAAATATTGGGGTGTGCCAAGCTAATTTCTAGTCTGGATGTTGATGGCCTACGCCACCCTGCACATTTTTGTAATTCAATTTATTTAGCTAATCTCATCAAAGTGATATTTTATGTTGTAACTTATAAAGTATTTTATTTGATATTTTTAATTGTATTATCTATGCAATATGAAGTATTGTGCAATTCAAGAAAAACCTTCGTAACAATAGGAATTGAAGAACAGATCAGCTCTGGCTCCAGATTTTTGGTCAGACTGAACCTAGTTTTAAGCTTTCATTTGCTTAACGGCTTGTGGGTCTTGGTGTTGTATATATCATTCACCATTTACTTTCTTTTGCATTTACTAAGACCCATGAATTGTGAAAAGTATGTTTCTTAGGCTCTAATAATTTCAATGTACCATATGTGGATATATCGTAGATTACGTTTCTGGGCTGTCTCATGCAGTAATGGCCCCGTTAAGGGTTAAAACTCTGTTTTTGTAACGAAGATTTGTATCAATATTTATCAACTGCCTAATAATAATTGTATGCTAGAATAAATGTTTTTTATTATCGTAACTAGCATTTCAATTCCCGCGTAACCTCTATCCTTGAATAATACAAAAAATCGCACCAAACACAAACACTTTCATGTGTCAAAATAACGCTACTGTTTTTCAAGCATTGAAAATCTTTCCAAAAGCTCAATATATTTTTTTACCGGTTATACCGAACCCGAACTTTCGGATATAACGAACTAGATTTGACTTAGTGTGATGCAATTTTACCAAATTTTGGTAAATATGTCGGGGTTGATAAGAACAAAGTAGCAAGAGAATTGTTAACTGATAAACAGATTATTGAGTTACTAACTGGAAACATTTAAACCCGTGAAACCTTGTGTATCTAATCCTAATTTACCTACAATGTGAATTTGATAGTTGTGCAAATATTTTACGATAAACAAAAATAAGTCAGCTTGCTTTATCCGAACTTGTATTACTTTTCGAGATGTAAAAGTTGCAACCTCCACTTAAGCGTCTAAAATTTCGACAAAAACCGCAATAACAACTGGGTTTGTACTTTCTTCCAATGTTTACATGACTAACAGACGGTGATTTGGGGAAAATAAAATTCGATGGTAGGTACCTTCGCCAAAAAATCGATGCATAACTTTTACATTTTTATTATTTTTGTGGTTGTTTTTGTTAATTTTAATTTAAAGCAATAGATTTTGAAGATCAGATTTGTTTAAAAAAATGTTTTTCTATAAGTATTCGAATAAAGCAACTAGTGTTATTTTTCACTATTTTTACTTTTGAGCTGTACTATCAACTATACGGTGATTTTAAAACAACGCATAAGATTCGTAAAAAAATGCAAAAACATATAACTTAACATTTTAGTTGAGCTCAAATTTGACCAAACTGGATCAGTCATGGCGGCCAATATGGCGGCGCCATGACGTCATCATAGAATTTTTTAAATGAAACGTTAACTTTTTTTTGAATAATTAGAAGCTCTACTAATAGGCCTTTACAACTGTGCTACTTATTTTGAATGTGGGTGAATCGAACGGGGAAAAATGAAATTTTTATAATAAAATTCATATTTTTGTTATTTTTATAAAATAAAATAAAAATGCATAAACAGGTCACTGAGTTTGTTAAGGGAGCTCAATTCTGACTTAACTGGATCAGAGTCATAGCGCCTATTCATATTAATTTTATACCTTACTTTATTTTAATGAAAATTTTATTTTTTTCCGTGTCCGCTTCGTCCACATTCAAAATAAGTGGCACAGTTGTATAGGCCTGTTAGTAAAGCTCCTATTTATAAAAGAAAAATCATATCGTACTATTTAAAAAATTCTGTTATGACGTCGTGGCTCGGCCATCTGGCTACCATGACTAATACAGTTACGTCAAATTTGAGCCTAATAATTATTTGTCACTTTATAATAATAATTTCAAAAAAAAATTACGTGTTTGGTTCATCCATTGTAATCAGTTGTAAAGACCTATTAGTAAAGCTTCTAATAAAACAAGAAAAATGATATTGTTCCGTTAAAAAATTCTGTGATGTCGTCATGGCACCGCCATATTGGCCAATAAGGTTAAATTTAAGCTCAATTAAAATGCTGAATTACGAATTTTATGTCTTACTTTAAAGTGCTTTAAAGTCACTTTGTACCTACATACATACATACTGTACATTGCTAAGGACCATTCTCGATTTTTGTTAATTTTTTTTGTTAATAAATAAAATCGTAGCAGTTTTGTGAGATTTTGGGCACTAACTGTTAATTTAACTACAGTTTTTAGACTTAGTGAATCTTCACCTGCTCGCCCATCGAACCCTGATATCAGAATTATAAATTTTTACTTGGTTGATTAAATGATGGATCTTTTTCACTTAGACGCAAACCAGACCCGTGATTTATTAAAAGATGGTATAAATTGCCAACAAAGGGATCAGTTACCAATAGCCGACCTTTTTGAAGCCCCTTATTTACAGTTTTGCAATAAAACTGATGTCTGCAATCAAATATCTCAACAAAATCTTTTACAATCTTACCCCAATTACAGTTCACATTGTCACCTAAATGTACAACGCCACAAATAGCAACTCATAAATAAAAATAATGTTTAAAGTTAAAATGAAAAATTGCGTTTAATTCAAAATCTGATTGGTATTTTTCTTCGCTAATTTCGTAAACAATTATCTGAAGTGAATACGCTTGGTTTAGTATAAAATTCAAAATTTAACTTCTTGGTCAAAAATTACTTTTTTTTAATTATTATTTTTATCTGTAAGTGAAAAATTACCAAATAATTAGGGGAGATACCTTTCGAACGTACAGTCAGGCGTGTAAAATGCAATATTTTTTTACTGAAAGTAAATTAAAAATAACTGCCAAAAAGACACTTTTTTTTAATTTACCGTTTATAGGCGAACCTCGGATATAACGAACTCATTTTAATACTCTTTTTGGATTCGTTATAACTTATAAGTTATAACCGGGCATCACTGTACGTCAATTTCCCAGCTGTTTTCGATAAATAAACAGGTCTAGAAAAACTTACACCAACACCGCCCCAATTTTAAACTAATTGTTAATGTTCTGGTACATATTGGTCTAAATTTTGTTTAGCAATTACGTTCTAATATTTAAAGAAATTTTCAAGTAGAATTATTAGAAAAAGAGACGGTGGACCCGCGCATTTTCAAACCCGTTTAGTGCTTTTTGCGTCCCCTGATTGGTGGCGCGCCTTTTTGACAGTATTCGTAATGACTTGTCATTCGATTGTAAATATTATTATTTTTTAATAGTTTTTTGCTTAATCTAAGATGTTTGGGGAAGGTTAGGGGTCCACTTGCTCTACAAATGTAAGTCGTAGTGAAACATTGCTCGAAATCGGCCAAAAGTAATTGCCCTAGTTATGTTTATTTTTGTTTATACTAAACTGATAACGCGGTTTTAATGTGATTCAGAGCGTTTATTTCTAATTTTAGTAGTTGTAACAATGGAAGTTAGCAGTCAACACTTGCTAAGTAACGAATACACGGAAGTTTACCGCCGCCTGCCCTTAAAACTGCAACTTGCCTACGGTGTGGGGCACGTTTTGAACGATGTGTGCGCGTCGATGTGGTTCACCTATTTACTCGTGTTTTTCCACCTGGTTTTGCAGTTTAATAACTGGCAGGCGGGTTTTATGCTCCTCGTTGGCCAGGTAATTGAATTTTGTGCCCCCTTTAATTACAGATTAATTAGGTCGCAGACGCTGTCTCCACCCCCTTTGTGGGGTTCCACTCCGACCAGTCCGACAATTTCTGGCTGTGCCGATACGGAAGACGGAAAACGTGGCATTTGATCGGCACTGTGTGCGTCTTAGTCACCTTTCCCTTCATTTTTTCGCCCTGTATAGGCTGCTCTGGGAGCCACCAATGGGCCCAAATTTTTTACTACTGCGTTTTCATCTCGATTTTTCAGTTCGGGTGGGCCTCCGTGCAAATTTCGCATCTCTCGCTCATACCCGAACTAACGCCAAATGAGCACGATCGCACCAAACTCACCGCGATTAGGTAACCGGCAGCCGGGGAAAGTCACTACGAAAAAACTGCACACCTATTTATAAATCCATTGTTTGGCAGTAATTACTAATTGTTGGTTTTTACATACAAATATTTTGATGTAGTCTCTGAATTTACCCAAAAAATTCAAAAATAACAATAGTCAAGTTGGCGCTTTTTAACTTAAGGGTTCGTGTCACTTCGTGACATTTCGTAACACTTAGTTGGATCTGTTCTCAATGGAATAATTGATTCCTAATCACTACTAATCAGTTATTATATTAATTTATTCAATAATTAATAATTATTTATCAATTAATTTACCACAAAAAATGAAAACTAAGTGCCTTGGTTCATAAATAATTGTATGTACACCTGGACCATACAGGTTTGCACCGCCTAAAATCTTCGATTTCGTTCAAGATTGGAGAAAATGCTGCAACAGGTCAATTTTAGTTTAACGGCGAACCAAATTTTATCTTAGTTTTAATAGTATATTATTATACGAGTTTTATAAGGCGTTCTATTGTGACACGAATGGTTTTTGAGCACGACGAAGGAGTGCTCCAATAGAATGAGTGCCACAATTAAGTCTTATAAAACAAGTGTAATATACTATTTTTTCTACTTTCTATTTTTGTTGTTTAGTTTAACTTATTAAAATCTGTTCTGACTCTTTCTCTTTGTGAAACTAGTTTCAGTTTCACAATGAACAATTTGTGAAACCAAAATAGAAAAAGTTATTTCTGCATCCGTCTTGACGTCAGAGCTACCCCTTCAAAAATTTAAATGGTAAGAGGGGTCGAGTGATACATCATTTTAAAGCTGCTTTCGTTATCTTCGCGACCAAAAAGAAAATGACGCGTCCATTAACGAACGCTTACCGCCCCTGAAATCGTTAACTAGTTCAGATTTATGTTCTACATTTTGTTTATCGTGGTTTGAAATGTTGGTTGGTATGAACAAAAATGAAATAATTTAAGTAAAACAATTTCAAGTTTGTCGCGAAAAAGGTCACAAAATAAAGTTAGTTTCTTTGCAAATTTAATTTAAAATAAATTTTAATATGCGACTAAAATTTGCAGAATAACAAACATGGTAATCACGGATTCTTATTTTACTTAGGTTAAATTATCATTGCGAATTATCTAAAAAATTGGAGAATTGGAGATTAATATATGCTGAGAGTGCTGTTTAATACGTTTTCGTAAAGTAAAAGGTTTAGTTCCAAAATAAAATAACGTGACAATTAAAAAACAGTTTTATTTAATTAACTTTTGCCGCAATTTTTTTCCGGTTACAAAACTATCAATTCTTATGGTTGTCGGTGTAGTATTTTCATTATCATTGCAGACTGAGACCCGGAAATGATCGCTTTGCTAACGGTTGCCCAAAAAGTGTTTTAAATAAAAATAATTAATATTTTTAAAATGTTATTGCCACAAATTGTAATAAAAAATTTAATCGTCTTTATACGTAGTTTATTTCAAATTTCCAATTATATTTCAAGTAAGTCGTCTATACTTTTAATCGTTTTACTTATCAATCGCAAAATATATTTTATTAACATTTTTGTTTATTAAATGTTTCAAAAAATTAGTATGTCCAGAATAAAATTATCAATAACCGTAGGAGTAATTTATTTATGGAAGTACCCTAAAATGATGATAATGACTGCAAATGAGGTTCATTGAAAGTGTTTCTAAAAAAATTTCCAATTTTTCTTCAAATTGATAAACATTTATTAACTTTCTTAAAAGACAAATGAAAAATAAAAAAATTGTTGGTTTGTTTGCAAATTATTAATTTATTACTTAATTTATGCAAAATAAGTTTAAGAGTCGGTTTAGAGAACATTTTAATTGCAATCAAATTTTTAATTCGAGATTAACTTGTCAGTTGTCAATGCATTTTAAATGTTGAATTAGTTTAATTCGGAATTAAGTTTTAAGTTCGCTTTCTGTAAAGTACACCGGCCCTTAAAGTCCTATTATATCAAACATACAGCAATTCTTATTTCATTTTATTTAGAATACAATTTCCAATTAAAAATTCTTTAAGTAGTTACATTGTCTCTGTATTTTGTATCTGTCTAATTTTTGTAAGTTGTTGAATTCCAAAAAATCGAACTCACGAAAAATAAAACAAAATTTTTCCTCCTTGTCAATTACCACAACTTTTTTGGAAATAAAAAAATATAACGTTAAGCCACTTATTTGCTTTGTGATTCTTATTTCCGGAAATAATCACTTTTCGTCACTTTAATGAATTTTTTATTTTGTTCACGAATTCGCAACGTGATAATTTAAACTAAATGGAAAAGAATCCGCGTTTTGCGGTCTTTGTTATTCGCCACATTTTAGTCGTATAATTTTTTTTCTTAAAATGGTTCATAGTATAGAACAAAGAATTCATTTATCAGAGAGGCGTTTGATAACAGCAGAAATATTGCAAAATTATTGGACAGACTTTTGAAAATCGACTGTATGGAAGTTGCACGTGGACATTTTGAGCAATAAATACATTCGTTAAATTGAGTTATTGTTTCATAACAACACTCAGCAATCTAAAAGGAATCGTTTAAAATTGAAAAAAAAAATCATAAAATGATTTTCCATTCGACCCCTCTTGCTATTTTTTTGGCTTTGTTACTTTAAAAAGTAGACTCAGTAAAAATTGACTCAGTCAATTTATTCCAAAAAAACGAGAGGGTTCCAGATTGACAATTTTCAAAATATCAATGATCATAATACAATTTCGTGATTCTCGACAATAAATCGGTCGAAATTAAAAAAAGTACATAGTGCATAAATAATGAAAACAACTTCTGTTTAAATTTTTAAAGAGGTAGCTCTGGGCGCCAAAGGGATGGAGAAATAACTTTGAAATCAACATAAAATTTAGTCCCCCTTATAAACTAAAATTGACCTGTTTTAGCAAATTTTGTTGAGACACTTTGTATAGTGACTTTCCCCTTGGTGTCAACTGACCGGTCGTATTTACCGCTTCGTTTCAGATATTGCTTTACCGTCGTTTCGAATCTTTTAGTATATGTGATAACGTGGGGCATTTTGCACATAAGTAGCGGCGAGGAGTCGAAAATCGGGCCTGGGGATGCCCCCAAGTTCCAGCACGTGGTGTGGACGGGCCTCAGTCTGGGTATTTTGTGTTCGGTGATATTTCATGTTTTTGTGAAAGAGGAGGGCGCCCTTGGAAGCAGTGATGTCCGAGGGACGTCGCTACGAACCCCAATTGCGGATATTTTACGCTCAGTTGAAGTGTATCAAGTCGCAGTTGTGTACATGTCAACTCGACTTTTCGTCAATTTGAGCCAAGTTTTTATCCCTTTGTACCTCCACGAGACGCTGGATATGGCAGCGAGCGCTTTGGCTCTAATCCCCTTAATTATGTTTATCGGAAGTTTCGTAACTTCGATGACAATTGAGAAATTGAATCGCTGTTTTGGTCGGAGGTTGTCGTACATTTTGGGGGTTTTGATGGGGCTTGCGGCTTGTATTTGGATCAAGTGGGGTTCTGGTGATCAATTTAAGTCGTCTCAGATTCACATAATCGCTGTTTTGATTGGTAAAGTCCGAATTTTTGGTTTGGAAAATGCTGAGTCAGGTTTTAGGGGCCGGTGGTTCCATAACTCTAGTTACTAGTCTAGGCATAACCGCGGATCTTATTGGTGATAAGACAAGTAGTGGTGCTTTCGTATACGGAATCATGAGCTTCACTGATAAGCTCGCCAACGGGATCGCCGTCGTGATCATCCAAGATTTGTAAGTGTGAACATTAAATCAAAATTTCGAGGATAAACTTGAATTTTCGAAATATTTAACCAATTTCAAGCGGTTTAGGTCGTAAATACACAATTATTTGACACGATATTTATGATTTTATGATACGTTACAAGAAAGCTGCAATTTTTTCACTTTTCTTTTATCAAAACGAAAGCATATGTATACAGGGTATACATAATGATATCGAAATGAGTCAAAGGGCGCTGCACACAGGAGGCCTATGTGCAGATTCTAAAATTATTTTGCCCTATACAGGCTGTTCCATTGTTACAGTGCAGCCTATAACGTAATTTTTTAAATGACACCCTTTGTATATTTGTAGGTTTACCTATTTTTAGACACCTAATTCAAACTGACAACAAAAACAAAAGATACGATCCAGGTAGATAACATACAGATACAGAGTGACCCAGGGCTGTGTAATAACCTAATAACTAGATCTGTTTAAATAACACCCCTTCTATTTTATGACTAAGTTATCAAGTTTTATTTATCGTCTTATTGTACATCTCATCCCTCTTAAATTTTTTGCTAGAAGTTAATAGTCTGGGACATAATTCGGTTTTTCTGAAAAATACTTAAATATAAGCGTACCGTGCCATGAAAAATAATAACTTCGGACATACCAACCTTAGAGTGGCATTTGTTGTATTATATATAGCTTATAGCAACGTTTTCTTGGTACATCATTAAATTTTATTATGATTACCCCAAACCGCAAGAACCCTTCAAGCTAATCACTCAGGCAAGCTTATTGTGATTTATTGCAGACAAGCTGTAGTCTTTCAGACCAACCGATCGGTATTGTAAATATTTTCGGGTCAGCCTTGTCAAAACATATTAGGTTACCCGTAAACTTTTGGTTATTGTAAATTGATTATCTGTTGTAAAACTTTATGGTGTACAAAGAAAACGTTGCTACAATACGTCACATTTTGATATTCTTGACAAAATGAATTTTTCGTGTAAAAATCCATGCAGGTCTATCGCGATATAAACTTTAATTTTAACAAGAAATTATTGAACAATAATGATAGAAACAAAGTCACTACCAGAAAAAATATACAAATGAATTAGAGCGACTTTCCGTAGAATTGATTATGCTACGTTAGAAGCGGTGAATAATTAGTCAGTTTACAAAAGAACTTTTGAATGTATTGCTTAAGAAGGAGTCATTTTAAACAGTTTTTCAATTGCAAGTAAAATGTTATCGTTATTGATGTAAGATGTAAGATGTAAAATGAGGTACTACTGCTTAATACTTAGTTATAAAATACAGGTCGTGCTTTAAAAAAAAACAAGTTATGGTTCTTGAAAGTTTACCAAACTGAATCACAGCATGGTGATGCTACAATGCAAATGGATGGTCTTGTCACCGAAAGATTTAATAATGTGCCTGCAGACACACTAAATTGTAGAAAAAATTAAATAACTCCTGAACAGGAATTAATCACTAATCGATTACAGTTCTAAAAATATTCGATTACCGATTCATCGATTAATCAATTGATATATATATATATATATATATATATATATATATATATATATATATATATATATGTATATATCAATTGTATATATATAAGTATAACTTTTTAATTATTTAAAATATTGCGATTCTGTTTTTATTATCCGATAGAGCGACTTAGAGTCCACAAACTGAAAATGCTTTTATTATACACAGGGTGGTGAACCAAAGTTACAATTTTTTAAAAGGAACACCCTATATATTTTTGCATGATTAGATTCTACGCAAAAAAAATAATATAACTTTATATAAACTATTATGGGTCTATCTCTTTTCGTTTCGGAATTATTCAACTTTTCGTTATCAAAAAAACCAATTTTTGAAAAATCGCTGCAAAGTCGCCTATGAATATTTTTCGGTAGATTTGTACCAGAAAAACTCAGAATATCCTGTAGTTTTAGGAAATAGTCGACTTTTACTTGAAACACGGAAATAATGTGCCAAAACACAAAAAGTTGAATAACTCATTTTTTTTTAATGGAACACCATGTATTTCTTCACATGTGTCGATTGCATTTTTCATAAGCTTTCTATTGATATGCGGTTTTTTTAGCAAATTTACAATATTTCTTAGTGTTCAAAAAAATAAAAAATATATTTTTTATTTATTTTATTAATAATTCTTGATAAGTGAAATTCATTTATGTATCAGGTAATAATTAGATTACTTGTGTAATTAGTCACATTAGTACATATCAAAAAATTAATTACCAGTTGACTATCAGATTCTAGGCTAACATATTGTCTTGTAATGAAATATATTTTTTTGAAAAATCTCAAAAAATATTTTAAATTTGCTATGCAAGCCCTATACCATTAGAAAGCTTATCAAAAATGCTATCGACACATTTAATAAAATACAGGATGTTCCATTTGAAAAAAATGAGTTATTGAACTTTTTGCGTTTTGGCACTCCCTGTATATTATCTGCGTGCTTTAACTAAAAGTCGTCTATTTTCTCAAACTACAAGGTATTCTAAGTTTTTCTGTTGCAAATTTATCGGAAAATATTCATAAGCGACTTTGCAGTGATTTTTCAAAAATTGGTCTTTTTTATAACGAAAAGTTGAATAATTCCGAAACGAAAAGAGATAGACCCATAATAGTTTATATAAAGTTATATTATTTTTTTCGTAGAATTGAATTATGAAAAAATAAATATATATTAATTATTATATAAATATAATATAATAATAATATAAATGTTATTATTTATTATATATAAACGCATATATCTGTATGTTATCTATATCTATGTGTTATATCTATTTATATCACATCAAATAAACTACGTTATAGGCTGCACTATAAAAATGGAACAGCCCATATAGGGCAAAATAATTTTTGCCTTTTTTGCTCATTTCGATAGAGTAGGTGTAGTCCGGCTTACCGATATCAATGGCTCACCCTGTATATGCTAGAATCACATTAATTGAGGAATCTTTTGCAAAGATAAATTCTCTAAATTCATCGAGAAGGAAGATGCTGTGATTTTTTAAAGTTTTTAATTATTAGTTCAAGTGCCTCCTCCAAATTTTGAGTTGGCGGGTGTTCGAGTGGGCTATTAGTTGTTGATTTTCAGGCACAAGGATCCGTCAAATACTGGATATTACCGAGACGTGCTGACATACGTGTGTGGAGGGTCGGCGCTTCTTGGAGCTTTGGCTGTGATATCTTTCCTTAAGAAAGTGAGAGGAGGTTGGTATTTGGGCTTCAGTTACTGCCAAAGGTTACTTTAGCACTTTCCAGACCCTTTAGGATATGAAAACGTCCCTAATTACAACAGTATTAACTCGGACGTACTCCCGGTCGCCACGGAAGATATACAACCGTCTCTTATTTCATAGTGCAATTTTTATTTATTAACAGAGTGGATATATTTTTATAAAACTGTATCGTATTACTAGTTGTTATTAATTAATAAAAAATATGAAGTTATTTGGTGTCTCTCCCTTTAGAAAATTCAAATACGGCCGAGATAAAAATCACCTGTTGCAAGATGCTGCACGCAAGCGCAATGGTGAGCACCTCGAACTAGAATGCGTTGGTCATTGTGAAGTTATCTTTCTTAGAAGAAGTGTGGAATAGTGTGTATGTTGACAATTTCGGAAAGCAACAAGCAAAAGATGTGATTTCGTGTAAATTCTAAATGAAAAGTGCGTGGAAACGCGACGATGTATTTAAATTTTTTCAAGTGAAAGTTGAGCGGCTTGAATTGGCGGTTTTTTGTGTCGTTTTTGAAAAGTTCTTTGGAATTTGGTAGGCGTTTGTTGATTTCCTGGTATTACAATACGCACATCTGGCGATATTTAAACTCGACAATACATTTTAATCGAATTCCGTTTTGCATAAATTATTTAGCGAATACCTGTTTGGAAAACGCTATTTTTAGCGATGATTTTCTTACTTTTACGCCTATTTATTGGTTTATAATCGCTTAACTGTTATTTGCAAATAAACAAATGCGTCAAAGCACCTGTTGTAACAATATTTGCGCTAATATTCGGTACAATGGGATTAGTTTTATTAGCGGACCGCAAGGCTAAATTAAGTCAACAAACTTAATTATTACAAAGGCAAAATTTCTCCACTTTCTTTAAAGTGTGTTGTTTTATTCACCCACCTTTTCTGGGTCAAGTGTCATTTTTATGCACCACGTGGGTGGGAAATTCGTTTTCCGTGGGGTTAAATCGGGTCAGATTGAGGTTTATGAATTTTTGAACGGCAATTGATTTACTCGATGGTGACCTTTTAGACGCGCTCCTATTCTCGTATCAAATAAAAATCAAAAGTGTAACCTTTCGGCGCGTTGAAAATAAATGAAAAAATCCCATTTTAAATATTTGACTCGAAATAGCGTAGGTAAATGACTTCCATATGCGAGAATTTGTTCGCGCTTAATAACAATCTTATCTGATAAAACAACAGATCCCTGATTAAGTGATTGTTACTATCGATTTGTTGTAGTTGTGCAAATTCTGGAAGATAACTGACAATGTCATCATACTCGCAAAGCTATAGGACTGCAAACGACAATGGTAAGTAATCGAAAGCGGCGCAACTTTCTCCAAAATCCTCAAATCGTGTGCTTTAATTTTTAATCAGACCAATTCGGGTCTCACTCGCTTGTAAAGCTATTTATGTTGATTTGGTCAATATTTGGATAAGGGTGTGCAGGTGTGAAGAGTACTTTCTAGCAGTGCGCCCACTTGGCCTTGTTTTTATTACACAAGGGTCAATTAAGGCGCGTTTATTTTAAAATCAAATGAATTATTCCCAGAAATTATAAATAACCGCGGGATGAGCTCGCATGAAACCGGGATAACTTTCCGAAACTAGAAAACTTATTCAACACCCACCTGTCAATACCGTGCTATTATTTTCCAAACTTTCCTAACTTAGAGTTGGTAATTTAAGTTCAACGACTTGTCTAATTTTACACGAGATAATCACAAGATGACACTCGCGTTTACCCGACTTAACTCTTTCAACTTCATTAATCAAACTAACGTCAAACTTAATTAATTAGTTTACTGTGTACAAGTCAATGTCGGAGTTTTCTCACCTGGAGCCCCAACCCAACAAACATTTATAATTTTTTGTTAGCATAAACCCCAACCATTCGCTCAACCGCATATTAATTTCACACTAGACGAATAGGGCTTAATGACGTTTAAACTCCATGGGAAGACAGATGCTACCATAATAAATATCGAACGTGAAACGTTTTTATAGCGTGTCTGTCAGTAGCACGTTTATCGTAAACAAATTATGAATATTTGACATTTTAATGAGCTCAAAGCGCCCAAAAACACGATCATCAGATGGTACTCGCCCGAGGTATGTTTCTCTGTGACCAGATTTTTTCAAATAATTTGCCCAAAATTAGGACCACAGTTATCGAGAAAAAAATTGGCAAAAAGTGGACATTTGGTCTTAATTTACAAAAATTTTAACTTTGTTGCAAACAAAACATTTGCAATATTGACTTTTGGAAATACCGGCATTTCAACTCATTTATTTAAATAATTTCGAAAGTTGAAAGTGCAGACGTTCGTGCGGAGACTAGACAAAAACGGCACAATTTACAACAAAAAAAAACATTTCCTAAGATAGGGTGTACCGTCATAAAAATGATTAGAAGATAAACGCAAACCAGAGTTTTTACATTGATTATCGGTTTTTCAAAACCTTAAGACCATTCTCTGTGTCTTCTCCTCATGGCAATTTCAGTGTAAAATTTGAAATGAAATAAATGAAAGAATATCTTTCAATGAAAAATTCACTTTTCTCACGAAATTTTTCAGCAAAAAATTATAAACATGGTCAAAAATATTGTTACTTTTGACATAATTGGGCTAGAATAGAGTAGAAAAATAACTGTTTTGGTGTGAAACAAGCAACTCACTTATTCTTTTAAAATTTCTTCAAAAAATGACCAAATTACTTAGAAACTGACGTTTTTTGGCATTTTTCGAAAGACTTATCATCTTAATTTTGAGAGAGAAACTCATTTATTTTTCCATATTAAATCTGCTAAATTAGAGCCAACTGATGTTCTCTTGGGCTGTTTCTAGTGAGTTCGTTAAAACATACCAAAAAATTATTAATTACATCGAAAATTTCGTTATTTTCCGGGACGATGAAAACTTAGCGCCAAATTTGAAATTTTAAATGGAAACCATCTAGTTTTAGTGCATTTTTGAATTTCTATTTGAAATTGAGTAAAATGTACTCAGTACTTATTTGTCATAGTTTTTGACATATGCAAATTGACATATGCTTGAACCCTTTACAATAAGTGAATAATTCTTTTTGGATTTGATAACTAAAGGTTCAAAGGGTCTTCTAAAATCTTCAGGACTGTCAGTTGTCAAATGTCAAGGCTACTACGATTTTTTGAATGTATGATCAAAAAATCATAACAGTTTTTTCAATGACAATCAAAAGAACATCGAATTTTAGGGAGACTCTTATTAACATCTCCTATATCTGTTCCTTAAAGTTTTTGAAATAATCGCAAAAACGGAATTTTAGCTTATTATTTTAATTTTTAATCGAATGAACTTACGAAAAATACGATAAAGATATGCTATTAATGATACTAATTAAAAGAAATCTTCTATTTGTCTACCATTTTCATTGAAGAAATTCAAAATTCGATGGCAGACTGACTATGTTACTTTACATAATTAATTCACTAAGTTATAACAAACCATAATTAAATATTATTCGATAATGAACAAGCTAAAAAATAAATAAAATCGTGACCCGACAAAAGAACCCGCGGCAAAATGGCCCACCGACAAAATAGCCCATTAATAAAATAGCTTATTTCAACCACAGTTGGACGTTCATCGCATAAAAAATTATACGATCACTAAACCGACTAAAAAAATTGTTCTAAATTCTAAATGGTGGAAACAAATAAATTAAAAATAAACAAAGACAAAAATTTGTAGTTGTTCTTATTAGCTGTTTGCAAACTATGTAAACGCCAACGTCGCAGTTTCTCTCAAAATTAGTTATAAATTATTTAGGCACTTCAAAAAATTAATAGCTAATTACCTAATTTATAGTGTTAATGAGTTTTAATAATCATTACTAACTATTTTACATTTTTATTAATCTTGTTTAAAAAAATAATTTGATAAAATGCGACGTTGGCGTTTACATAGTTTTGAAACAGCAAAAAGTAAGTCAAAATTTCAAACAGATAAAAAAATTAGTTGAATAAGCACTTTTTTTGTATTTTATACATATTTGACAATATTCACAGCCGGCTGTGAATGTTGACTTAAATGTTTTTGTGAACATACCAAGAAATACTACCAGGCCTAATCGTTTGTCTAAATACTTTGCAAACATTTAGACTTATTTTTTTATTTTAGTCCATACTATTACCTTTTTAAATATTAGCAGTGGGCTGTTTTGTTGCCAGGCTATTTAGTCGGGGGCTTTTTTGTCGGTGGGCTGTTTTGTCGGTGCGCCAAATAAAATGTTGAAGTTTAATAACTGTTGACCATTTTGCAAATTAAAATCCGTTTTTGTGATTATTTAAAATATTGTAAGAGATAAGTATAGGACGTGTTGATAAAAGTCAAGATAAATATCGATGTTCTTTCGATTGCCGTTAAAAATCAGGGTCGTTCCATTAAAAAAAGGTATAGCCATTTTTTGACAATCATTTTGAAAAACTCATTCTAGCCTTGACACGTGACTATTTTGAAATTTCTAGAAGACTCCTCAAAAAAAATTATTACCTTGCCGCAAAGGGTTCAAAGGCTATGATATTTTAAATAAACCCCTGAAAATCAAAATTTTAACAAGAAAAATGGCATATATCAACAATTATGACAGATAAGTACTAACAACTTGGGTAAATTATATTCAGTTTGAGAAGTTGAATTTAAAAATACAGTAAACATGTGTAGTTACTATTTAAAATTTAAAATATTCGCGTCAGTTTCTCGTCATTTTGAAAATAATTTAGTTAAACTTGGAATGGTCGATTTCGATCGTGCACAAAATTTTAAAGCTGTAGCTGTATTATAGGCCCTAAAAGAATCACCCTGTATATAGACCGCAAAGTTAGCAGTTTTTCGTTAGGTTTATTTCTGAGAAAAAAGATCACTTATTTTGCAAAATCTCGTCAAAAAACACTGAATTAAATCAAAGTTTACGTTCTTTTGGCCCGTTAAGGATGATTTCTAGTTCGCCGATTTTTTTAATTAAATCGAAAATTGCTTAATTTTCAGCTGAAAAATGACCTATTTTGCGGATAGTTTTGCTAACGGGCGTGTACTTGGTCAAAATAAAAATTGAGGAGATAAGATTAGACCTAAACTGTGATATTTATTGCCACTATTCATTTCCGTGGGGATCCGGCAATAAACAGGTCTTGAAAATGTCAAAGGCGTGTCTTTAGGCTGCGTCCGAGATTTATAGTTATTTGGATGATTTTCCGGTAAATGATGAAACTTAAATTTAGAGTCGGAGTTTAAATGACTTCATTTCCTCTGATTGATGCCGCAATTAAATTTGGAAGCGCCAATTAGGGATGCACTATTTGAATTTTTCTAGGGTACATCTGGGACGGCAGTATGTGTAATTGCTGCCCTTATGGCTACCACATCGATTTGGACTTCGTCCGCTACTGCGAAACAATCAGCCAAGAGGCTGACAGAACGGGATCGATCAAACGACGAAAAGATCGACGACGACAACGACAATCGATGGAAGTTTTGTTGGGAATTACGCCCCCGGTTCTGGCCGCTTTAGAGCAAAGTTATAAAGTACTGAGACAGGGTTATAACGAGTTGGGATACAAGAGTTTTTTTCTGTTTTTTAGACGATTCAAGAACAGGAAACTCCGAAAATAAGCCAGACTAGCAGCCAGATTCCCGTAAGTCAAGATGCGTTTGATGATGCCATCTCGGATTTTGAAAGGACTTTGCAACGTTCCAAAAACAAATTGTACAATAATTTACCAGATGTTACAGCCGTTTCAGGTCAGTGAACTTCGCACCCACAACAACAACAAACACGGAAAATTCAATAGCAAATTGCCCTATCATAAACCGACACAGCGACTTAACTTTTTTCCAATAGTCGTGCAAAAATTTAAAACTTAAAACACTGGCCACATTTCAATTTTTCTTCGTATTTCGATCTTAAAGGCAAAAAACTGCGAATTGAAAACAAACTGGAAACTTGTTATTAAAAGTTTTTATTTAACTTGCTTTGTTGTCTGTCTGTCTGTTTCATATTTTTGGAGCCAAATTTGAAAGGGTTCCCGTTGTCCCAATGAATTGAAATTTTGCATATTTACTTAATCTGCGTGACAATGCAATACTATGTGGTTAAATACCCCCTAAAGGCGTTAAATGGGGTGTACATACCGTAACATATACCAACATTAACGGTATGTTGGTCATTGGGAAATACATTAATACCTAATCATTTTCATTACGTTTCGTTACAAACAAATGTCGCTATTTTTTTTAAATTCATTTATCTTGGACGATAGAGTATAGACACAGAACAGAGGTTAGGATGTGCTTTCAACAGCTGTTTTCTATCACATGCCACTAAACATGTTTGCACAAATCAGCAAAATAATGGTATTACAATAATAGGGCGAATGTAAATCTCAGAGAAAAAACGTTTAGAATAAGTAAAAACTAAAAAGCAATAAATAATAAATAAAAAAATTAAAAAAATGTTTTTTTAGAAAAAAGCTTTTATTTAAAAGGTGCACTACAAAGTAAAAAATAATGTTTTTCTATCAAAGGAATATTTTTGCTTATAAATTAGTCATAAGTCATAATAATACGACATTACAGAATTACTTTCTTAAATTGAACACTGTTTCCAAAGCTTTTATAAATTTTAAAATCCTAATTTATAAGCAAAAATCTTCTTCTTGATATATATACAGGTGCTCAAAAACTGGCGCACCAACTCAGTGGTACGTTATTGAGAAGCAAGTGCAGATTACGGGAAAAATGTTGAAAAAATTCCTAATGTCATATTTTGAAAAATCTGGAGCTACAAACTTATTGTGTTAACTTCTTTAGTTTTCATTATTTTTTTATGTTTTTATGTTTCATACCAGGTAATCGTTCCGTAACAAAACGATGAATAATTATTTTTAAATTTACTATCAGATTTTAGCAGTTTTTTTAATTTAAAAAAATTAAAAAAATTAAATACATCCAAAAAATCACAATGTGTAGATGTGCCAACACTGGGAATTATTTCCTAGGAAACCGTTTCAAAAATAATTTATTTTTATTGTTGCTCAAATTCTATTGCGATCATGACTGTTAGACAACGTTGCCACATATCATTTATCCAAAATCCGTTATTTATCAATAACTTTAATAAAAAGAATTTTTTTACTATTTCTACCTTTATATGTAACCAGTTGAGTTGGTGCGCCAGTTTTTGAGCACGCTGTATGAACAAACAAATACGTAAAACTGTTCAAAATTTGTGTGGCTACAGTAGAACCTGACTAACTTTAAATCGGTGAAAAAAGCTGAGCTATGTTTTCCATATTTTCGTTCGGAAAACCGCGATTGGTTTTGGTTCCACAGGTCAACAGTGCGCCTTATCTGATGCTCATATTGTAATTCTGGTGCCGTTTTCTGATAAATAACACAATGAAGCATTTGCATTGATTCTAGCCCCACCTTTGTGTGCTGTTGGATGGTTTAATTCGAGTGTAGCGGCAGTGTTAATAAAATGTGCTAGGGTTGTGACATTGAGAGTATTTAGTTTGTCAATATTGGTGTACGAGTAGTTTCCCAACAAACCGGATCCTGAAAAAGTATGCGTGAAATTCAAAAGGGGAAAGGTCCGCCCCTTCAGGCCCGCATGCATCTAATTAACCACCTGATGCTCGGTGTTCTCGCACTCTAACTGTTCTCAATTCCGATGGAAAAAAATCCAAGAAGAAAGCCTGGGATCACTCGTTCCACACTATGATCCCTCGCAAGATAACTGAGTAATTTGCGTGTGCGCACGCGCTTGTTATACCTCGCTAACTTTACAACTTTCCTGTTTCGTTAAATAATTTTTAACAATGAAGCAAACTATACATTTCGAAAATGGAACGCTTCGACCTGTACCGCGTGTGTTCTAGTGTTTTAATATTTTGTTACGTTGCGATTCGGACACTGATTATTTACATAGATAGGACAATTTACATCGATCCGAACTTATCTGAGAATTTTTATTGTGTTTGGGTGCGATGTTTTAACCGAACTTTGCTATGTCCAGAAACCATCAAAAGGGTGCCATCGAATTCTTCGATGTCCTCGGTCTCCGGTTCGAGTATGACTGTGCTGCCAGAAACAACAAATCGCGATTTCGATACGGTCAGTATAGAGTCATGCGGCTTGAGCCCTTTGGCCCTACAAAGCATAAGGGAACAGATGGCCATCAGCTTAGAAAGAACCAAACAGCTTGAAGACCAAGTCAAACTTATACCACAACTCAAGGTAGGTTCGCCGCTACAAATCAATATTGCACTTCCGGTTTTACGCTAGATTAAGCTCATTTTTACCGCAGATCGAAATTTTATTATTGATTGTTGGAAAGCTTTTGTCAGTCTTTTCACATATTTTTCGTATTAAAATCGATATGTTTTTAATAGAAAACATTTGTTGTGATTTGCTCTGTTAACTTATCGAGAATGTTTGCGAAACTTTCTATCATTAAATAATAGCATTCCGATTTACCTAAAGCTGTATTATACAAATTTTATAATGTGTTGGAATGTCTTTGCTGCCGGCAAGGGTTTCGCATAATAGAGGTTGAGATTTTAAAACTCGAAAACGGTTTGCATAATGAATAATATAATCGAAAATTTAGTAGTACCAATTTTTTCCACTTCGTTTCAAGAACGTTTTATGCACTTTTCCAACTCTCTAAAGTCCATAAAAGCGCAAGAGAACGTCAACGGATTAATTATTTCATTATTATCTTTTTTGTCCTGCCACTAATAGTTTTTGAGAAAATTGTCAATAAATAAAAAAAATTTAAAAACTATTCGGAATATTGCGGTTTTCTTGATTCCGGATAATTTTACATACAGGGGGTCTCAGCGAGTTGAAAAAGTTTGTCTATCTTCAAAAACCTTAGATACTAATCTCCTAAATAATTTTCAAATTTACAGGATTACAGGGTGTTTCACACGCTTTACACTCAAGAACTAAAAATTCTAGAAAAGTAGGACTTTCACCACTTTAAAGGGAAAAGTTTAAACTTAAATCTTTATCAACGAAAAAAATTAAGAAGTTTATTAAAAGTTGAATAACTTGAAAAAGTTAAATGGTCACCCTATTTTTTGTTTTTGCTTCTCAAAGATTCCAAATAAGTCGTTACCATACCATACCATACCATAACCATTGAAACTCCATAACGAATCATTTGTTGTTTATACGGGGATTTAAAAATTCGCCATGAATATTAAAATTTATTTATTTCAGTTTGTTACGTTCTAGAAAACAATAAATATTTCCCATCATATAGAAAGATTTCTAGGAGCACATGAACACAAAGTAATCAAATTTTTAAATTCAGCCATAAAATTAAAAATTTATTTATTGTATTGTCGGCTAATTATCAAACATAAATGTATTTTTCTTAAGAAATTAGATTAATATTTTATTTCGTGTATCTATTCCAAGCTTTAGAATTTATTTAACGGGAAAATTACACCATAAGGACGACGTTCGGTTACAACGAACAGTTTCTCAAGTCCCTTGAGCGTGTTCGTTATAACCGAGTTCCACTGTAATTTTTGTTTCAAAAACTAAGCAAAATCGACCAATAATAATTTAGATTAGAAACATCAGTGTTATAAGCTACATCCAAAAAGCAACAAATATAGGCTATTCTATTAAAAAAAACATTAGTGTGTATTGTAGCTAATTTTGGAAATATAATCGAAAATTTACTAGTACCAATTTTTTCCACTTCGTTTCAAGAACGTTTTATGCACTTTTCCAACTCTCTAAAGTCCGTAAAAGCGCAAGAAAACGTCAACGGATTAATTATTTAATTATTATCTTTTTTGTCCTGCGACTAATAATTTTTGAGAAAATTGCCAACAAATAAAAAAATTTAAAAAACTATTCGGAATATTGCGGTTTTCTTGATTCCGGATGATTTTACATACAGGGGTTCTCAGCGAGTTGAAAAAGTCTGTCTATCTACAAAAACCGTAGATACTAATCTCCTAAATAATTTTCAAATATACAGGATTACAGGGTGTTTCAGAGATCATCTGCAATACAAATTTATGTTTTTTAATTGAACACCCGAAATTTTATTGCATTTTTGGACGAACTTTTAATGCTGATTTTGATCTGAATATGTATTAGTTGATTTTGCATAGTTTTTTAAATAATTTAATTTTTTCACAAAAACACGCTTTACACTCAAGAACTGAAAATTCTAGAAAAGTAGGACTTTCACCACTTTAAAGGGAAAAGTTCAAACTTAAATCTTTATCAATTGTTCTGCGCATGCGATTAGGAACGAAAAAAAATAAGAAGTTTATTAAAAGTTGAATAACTTGAAAAAGTTAAATGGTCACCCTATTTTTTGTTTTTGCTTCTCAAAAGATCTCAAAGATTCCAAATGAGTCGTTACTATAGTAAACCATACCATAACCATAGAAACTCCATAACGAATCATTTGTTGTTTATACGGGGATTTAAAAAATCGCCATAAATATTAAAATTTTAGTTATTTCAGTTTGTTACGTTCTAGGAAACAATAAATATTTTCCATCATATAGCAAGATTCCTAGGAGCACATGAACACAAAGTAATCAGAAATTTTTAAATTTAGCCATAAAATTAAAAATTTATTTATTGAATTGTTGGCAAATTATCAAACATAAATGTATTTTTCTTAATTAATTAGATTAATATTTTATTTCGTGTATCTATTCCAAGCTTTAGAATTTATTTAAGTTGAAAATTACACCATAAGGTCGACGTTCGGTTACAACGAACATTTTCTCAAGTCCCTGGAGCGTGTTCGTTATAACCGAGTTCCACTGTAATTTTTGTTTCAAAAACTAAGCAAAATCGACCAATAATAATTTAGATTAGAAACATCAGTGTTATAAGCTACATCCAAAAAGCAACAAATATAGGCTATTCTATTAAAAAAAACATAAGTGTGTATTGTAGCTAATTTTGGAAACACTCTGTATGTACCGGGTGCTCAAAAACCTGGTCACCAACTCAATGGTATGTGGTAGAGTAATGCTTACACATAAAGGTAAAAATAGTAAAAAAATCTTTTGTATTATTGTTATTGATAAATAACGAATTTTAAATAAATTATGTGGCAACGTTGTCTAACGATTTGATCAATTTTCAACAATAAAAATAAATTGTTTTTGAAACGATTTCCCTGAAAATAATTCCCAGTGTTGACACGGCACGTCTATAAATTGTCATTTTTTGATAAATTTAGTGTTTTTTTTTAATTAAAAAAACTGCTAAACTCTAATAGTAAATTTAAAAATAATTATTCATAATTGTGTTAGGAAATGATTACTTTGTGTGAAACATAGAAACATTAAAAATAATGAAAATTGAAGAATTTAACAAAAAAAGTTTTAACTTCAGATTTTTTAAAATATGACTAGGAATTTCTTCCGTATCTATACATGCTTCTCAACAACGTACCACTGAGTTAGTGCGCCGGTTTTTGAACACCTTGTTTGTAGTATACAATAATTGACAAAATAATAATAAAAAGACAAAATTCCACCGGACATCACTGCAGCGGAGTGTTCAGAACACTTACAAAATTAAAAGTTTTATGATCAATAAAGTTATTTTAATTCAATTAGTAAGTATAGGTCTAAGTTAAGAAAAAAATTTTTTATAAACAGTGAAATCTCTTTTAACGGACACCTCCTAAGAGGACCCCTCTGACAAATGGACATTTTTGTTAGCCCTGTATTTTAAATGGAATAGATTCTATTTTAAACGGACTTTCCAATAACAGGACGCGGACAGTGCAATTCGTTGAAACCAAAATCTCTCCTTCAAGCGGACATTCCGTCAGGCGCGCGTGTGTTATTATTACGACAAATCGGAAAATTCAGGGAATCATATAAGGGGGTACATATTTTGTTTCGATGTTAAATTGATTCGGATTCAATCAATAACCTCAGAAGAGGTTAAACTTATATATGTTATTATTGCACTAGTTCCTATTTGCACTAGGTCTTAGGGTGTCTATATGCATTCGTTAGTACATGATTGCATTCTTCATGCAGCGTTATCATGGTAAATACATAAAAATAAATAAAAACACATAAAAAAGCGTTTGTTGTAAGAAAAAAAAATATTTTCTGGGGCAAAACAAACCAGGTCTAGGAAATTTACAAAAAAATGAGCAAGTAAAGGAGACTTTAAAAAAATATTTTTTAAGGGTAGCTAGGAAAATTTAAATTATATTAAGTTAAATTAAATTATATTATTAATAATTATCAAGAAATACATGATAACTATTGTTATTGTGCCAAATAGTATCATGCTACTAACTCTTTAATAAATTAATTTAGTCTGTGTCTCCATTAACCGGACAAAAAATGTATCGATGTCCGCTCATTGGAGATTTCACTGTATATGTATAAAAATCAGAGTTTATTAGCTTGAACCTGAAGACGGATAGTTGCAAATCAAGATTGAAAAACCTTTTTTCAATAACAGTTCAGAACAGACTTAAACTTTGTACCCAACAATCAATAAACATTTTGAATGAAATATTGCACTAGTTCCTATTTGCACTAGGTCTTAGGGTGTCTATATGCATTCGTTAGTACATGATTGCATTCTTCATGCAGCGTTATCATGGTAAATACATAAAAATAAATAAAAACACATAAAAAAGCGTTTGTTGTAAGAAAAAAATATATTTTCTGGGGCAAAACAAACCAGATGCAGGAAATTTGCAAAAAAAATGAGCAAGTAAAGGAGACTTTAAAAAAATATTTTTTAAGGGTAGCTAGGAAAGTTTAAATTATATAATTTATAATTATCAAGAAATACATGATAACTGTTGTTATTGTGCCAAATAGTATCATGCTACTAACTCTTTAATAAATTAATTTAGTCTGTGTCTCCATTAACCGGACAAAAAATGTATCGATGTCCGCTCATTGGAGATTTCACTGTATATGTATAAAAATCAGAGTTTATTAGCTTGAACCTGAAGACGGATAGTTGCAAATCAAGATTGAAAAACCTTTTTTCAATAACAATTCAGAACAGACTTAAACTTTGTACCCAACAATCAATAAACATTTTGAATGAAATAAATTCCCACAAGCATTAATTAAATTAATCTTAAAACGATCATCAATTGAAGAAGCCTTAAAAGCGGCCATTCGGTGGTGAAATCCATTAACTGCGTCGCGATGGAAGCTTGTAATTGTCTTATTAATTCTGCTTTCGCAGGAGCAATTATCCTCGTTAAGGGAGGAAAACCGCCGTCTGCACCTCCAACTAAAATCCGATGAAACGCAAAAATACAACACAATAAACGCAAATTATCTCCGGCAATCCCCCCAGAACAATCGATTGAAATCGCAATCGTTTACCAACATTGACACCCTCGACTCAAAGGAGGCGCCTCCACCCCCGCCCCGAAAAGACTTCGGGGTGAATTGTGGCGTCCTGACCCGAAATATCGGCGTCGGCCACCAAAACCCCAACACTAAAAACGTCTCGACGGCAACTCTGGACGACCTCACAGTGGATAAATGGTTCAACGAGAAAATCAAATTCATGAACAGTCAAAATTTATCCAAAAACATCTCGCGATCGTCCCAAACTCTTCTCAAAGAAATCCGAGGTGTCGCTAGTCAAACAACCGAAAAACCAACCATCGAGACACACACACAAACCCCCGAAACCAAGAAGTATTACTCGCACGCTAGCGTGTCGGCAGTCCCGAAAAATCGCGATTTTAGCGTGCAAAAAACCGTGGAAGTTTACAACATCGGGACGTCTGACGACACGATCAGTGATATAATTTGCGAAAAATGCAGCGTTTGTAAATGCAGTGTGGGGGTGGGGCCGGACAGCAGCGAAGACAAGCACACGAGCCCCGTCTCGCTGGCGTCCCTAATGGGGCCCAGGAGCAAGTCGTTCAATTTGGGCGAAGCCCCGCTGAATTTCAGCTCGAGGAATCGGACAGTGGCGTGCCAGTACGAAAGCTTCGGGGTCTCTAAAGCCTCACAGTACGAAGCTACGGGGGTTGGGAAGGCCTGCCAGTGCGAAGTGAAAACGCACTCAAAAGCGTGCCAACACGAAGCCAAACAACTCCACAAGAACACGCAGTATGAAAGCAATTCCGTCTCGAAAGACACCGATACCAAAGATCTGATCGCTGCTTGCGAAGCCAAAGAACGCAAGAAATTGGCCGACAAAGGGTCCAACACTTGCGATGATAAAACAGTATGTGCGAAGTGTACAAATAGGGAGAAGGACGAAGTCGGTAAGAAGGATACGAGTTTTATGTCGAAAATTCCAAGGCCCCAGATACCGACCACTCCGGTGGAAAATAGGAAGTTTAGAAGACAGGACACTTACACGAAGATTTATTCATCGCCAGGGTCACCGACTCAAGGGTGGGTTTTTATTTCATCGCTTGCATGACCTTATTATTGATTCAATGTTATATTATTTTATTACGTGGGATTGGAGGTCGTTGACCATCAAAAACATTACAGGACAATAGCCTAACGATTTGTCTGTGTTAGGAAAAACACTTAAGCGCAATTATTTCAAACGCGGAACCGTAAGGAAAATCGCTGTTAAGTAGGTGTACGAAATATTTTAAATATCGTTAAATTGTTTACGTAATTTTAATTGCTAATTGCAAATGACTTTTTTATAACACATTTGTTTATCTTTCTGGTAAATATAAAAAATAAATGAAATTGAATAAAATAATAATAAATAACACTGGTCCGCAAGGAAATATTTTAAATTAGTATGAATATGAAGATGTCTGCTTTCATCACGTATAGATTCTTTTAATGATTTATTTTTAATTTAATTTAAAATTAATTAATTTTCTTTTTGTGTTTTGTTATTATTATTACATTTAATCTATTTAAATCGTATCTGTAGGCACATACCGGGTGCTCAAAAACCGGTGCACCAACTTAATGGAGTGTGGTAAAGAATTGCTTACATATAAAGGTAAAAATAGTAAAAAAATCTTTGTATTAAAGTTATTGATAAATAACGAATTTTAAATAAATGATATGTGGCAACGTTGTCTAACAGTCGCGATCGTAATAGAATTTGATCAACAATAAAAATAAATTATTTTTGAAACGGTTTCCTAGCAAATAATTCCCAGCGTTGGCGTATCTACAAAATGTGATTTTTTTGATAAATTTTAATTTTTTTAAATTAAAAAAACTGCTAAAGTTTGATGGGAAATTTAAAAATAGTTATTCATCGTTGTGTTAGGGAACGATTACCTAGTGTGAAACATAAAAACTTAAAAAAATAATGAAAACTGAAGAAGTTAACAAAATAAGTTTGTAGCTCCAGATTTTTTAAAATATGACTTTAGGAATTTTTTTCAAGATTTTTCCCGTGATCTACACATGCTTCTCAACAACGTACCACTGAGTTGGTGCGCCAGTTTTTGAGCACCCTGTATACAGACTCTTCTTGATGGTAAGATAAAGAAGTTAAGAACCTCCAGGAAATCATTTGAGATTTTTTTTCTTATAAAGGTCGTAAATATAGACGGTGATTCAAAAGTCTCGGATAACGGACATCAAACTAAGTTAAAAACTCCAATGGCAAAAATTGTTTGAACTTTTATTCACGAGATAAGGCTCTTCAAAGTTAGATTTCTTTGAGTTTTTGGCACTTTAGAAAAAAATTTTGAGCTTTTTTTAGCGGAAGCGACAAATCTAATTACACTAAACAGATATCTGTTACAAAAATATCAGTAAGCATCTTATTGTGTTGCAAATTAAACAATAAATTAAACTTGACATCATTGAAAACAATTAAAACGATTGCTAAGGAAAAAATAGAAAAATAAATATTAAAAATTTAAAACCAAAATACTTCGAAAAAAATATGACTATTTTTAAGCTTTACTGAATGTCACCATAGGAGAGTTGGTCCGATTGTATGTGACATGTCCTTTTAAAAATTTATTTTTTTGACTCTCACTCAGATTCCTTTACCGAAAATATGAAGGACGTCAATTATGACCTTTCCAGCAATTTTCATCCAAATTGGAAAAATTTGAAAAATCGACAAAACAATACATTTTCAAAAAAGTTTTCACAAAAATCTGAATTCATCCAAGCTTCTGATTTAATTTTTTTAGTTAAAATTTTTTGGGGGCTTCCTCAGGGGTCCACGAAACAATAATTACCAGTTTCATAAAGAGCAGCTCCAATTATGTACATTTCTAAAATGTCAGTGCTCTTACTTAATTTGTTAAAATTTTATTAAAAGTAAGATTTAATTAAAAATAATTTTATCTAAACGCATCTTGATGAAAAAATAGACATTTTTCTGTCAAAAAATTTCTTATTGCCTTGAAAATTGTTGACTATTTTCAAGGTCTACTTGATTAACTATAAAAATTACGAAATCCGTTTTTTGTAATTTTTTTCAAAAACTGTAAGAGATAAAAATCACCATAAATATTATTGTTCTTTTCCTTACCATTAAAAAAATAGGGTCGATCCAATAAAAAAAACTGAGTTATAGCCGATTTTTGATAACCATTTTGAAAAAATCGCACTAGCCTTGAATTTTGGCAGTTGACAATTTTGAAAATTCTAGAAGGTTCTTCGAAAAGTCGGTTATCGAATGCAAGGAAAAATATTTACTTATCGCAAACGGTTCAAGGGCTGTGATATTTTAAATAAACCCTTGCAAATGCAAATTTTAACAAAAAAATTGTCATATGTCAAATAATATGATATATAAGTACCAACAACTTGGGTAAATTTTACATAGTTTGAGAAGGTCAATTCAAAAATGCAATAAAAATGTTTGGTTACTATTTAAAATTTCAAAGTTGGCGCACATTTGTCGTAGTTCGGGAAGCTCAGCCATTTTGTAAATAATTTAGTTGAACTCGGAATGGCCGATTTGGATCGTATACAAAATTTTAAAGCTCTAGTTTTTTTAGAAGTTAAAAAGTTTCTAATGCAGGCCCTAAAAGAATCACCTTTTGTAGGCCAATAATTCCCAAATAAAACGTTTAAAATATGGGTCAGTTTACTTGTAATGCTTTAATCTATGATTAAAATATGTGCACTACCTCGCGAAACACTCTGTATAGTTACATTTTTAATATTTTTTAGAGTTTTGGAAGGAATCATAACATTTGTCATAATTATTGTCCCAATAATTAAATCTACAGTTATATGTAGTTTTAAGCAAAATCAACAATTTATTTAAAATATCTATTACAAAAAAGTTTATGTATGGTAATAATTTTTGTTTATATTTTGATTCACATGCATTTTTATAATAATCACGCATAGATAATAATAAGAACGGAAAAAGCTATTTTTGCAGACCACTATAATTAATTCTTACTATTCTTACCTTATTTTGTAAGGGGTAATTGGTTTTCATTATATATTATATATAAGGTATATGGCCATGCTTACTATAAAAAACTCATAATTCATTAATTCAGACCTAAATAATTATCATCAGATCATTAGATTCCAAATTTAAATTTTAAAAGACAAACTTTAAATTTTTTATCAAAAAGGGATGTTCGCCACCATCCCCAATCGTCGCACATTGCGCTTGCGCCAGGTCTGAAAGCTATTGATGAACCAAAACAAAATCATCCCTTATCGTAGTTTTATCGTAATTTTTCGCCATAAAGCTATGTTTTGAACCCGAATGTTAAGCCCGAAAGAGTGCTCACAAAATGCTCACTGCTCTTACATGCATCAACATATCCTTTTGACGAGGTAAATTCGACTATTACGTAACGGAGCTGTCATTTCCCCTTGCAGATTATCAGGACTCGACTTGTCCGGAAAATCCCCATCGAACGAACTCTCAAATCCCATTGATAAACTCACCCACAATTTCAAATTAGGGGAAAAATCTCATGCTCAAAATGGCGTTGCCGCCCCCACAAAAGTGCAAATCCAAGAATCAACACTGCCACTACCCGAAACGGCGCTATTCAACCCTGCTAGTGCTCAACAACACAGGAAAAAGTAAGAAAATAAGTAATGATAGTTGATTGTCCTAACGATTTTTCCAGAGCGGTGCCAAGCAAAGGAATGCAAGGTGCGATGAAGGTCCTGAACGACTCCCTCCAAAAAAGTCAAACGAAAAATCCCAAAAACCACAACGCGGTTAATATCGTCCAGAAAGAGTGGTTCCAGATATCAAGCTTGTATACGGCGAATCCCCTAGATGTCGAGGACTATTTAGACGCTTTTGAAGAAGTCTCTTCGGTTTTGCTCCAATATATTGTTAATATGACTGATGAAAGTGGCAACACTGCGATGCATTACGCAGTATCGCACGGGAATTTCGACGTTGTGTCCATTCTACTTGACTCAAAAGTTTGTGATATTAATAAACCCAACAAGGCTGGCTACACGAGCGTCATGCTGGTATCACTGGCCGAGGTCAGGTCACAGACGCACGCCAACGTCGTACGAAGGCTATTCCAGCTCGCTGACGTCAACATACGCGCAAAACAGGTTGGCCAACACAAATTGAGGATCAAAGGCACAAACGACAAATTGAGAAAAATTCAGTTTTAATACAAAATTGCTTTGGGTCTTTGTGTCTAGTCTCTGTCTCTATCATGACTGTATAATAACAAAATTATTTATTGAATAATTGGGAAAAAGTCCGGTTGCTTCGTTCGAGCTTAAGTTTACGCTAAGCGTAAGTGCTCGCTCACTTAAGAAATATCAACAAGTCTACGCTTAACATTCGTTTGACTAAGTGGTCGGTGTTGGCCGCTTGAGCCATGGCTTATCGCTAAATACTTTATCTGTACTCACCTGATAATAATTGTGAACATCAAGCCTTACTGTTCGAACCGAAAATCCACTTAAACCACAAGTATGTACTAATACACAAACTACAAACGATCATAAACACAAAACAAATCTTAATGTTCCACACAGTTTTTTGATTTAAATTTAACAGGACCACATAACATGACAGGTGAAAATTTGGCGGAGGATTACAAGCGCGCGAACATTACCAACCTAACAGATTTTAATGTTGTGAAATCAATTTAATAATAATACTTTATTTCCCTTGAAAATTTACATTTACATGTAGGAATTGTCACTATAAAAGTATAAGAACACACAGAGAAAAACATTACATATAAATATGTTAAAATCGAAGCGCTGTGCAAGTAAAAAATATTTTTTTGGAATTTGCTGTTATTTTGATGCGTTAATAGGCACGCAACATCATCAAGTACGATCTCATAGTAGTCATTAATCATTATTTGACGGAACATTTTACGAAAATTTTTAGGTTGGCAAGAAGCAAATTCGGGACCATATTTTTGTAATTTCACAAATTTCAGGGGGCGTTCATGCAACATTACCTTCATTATCATCTATACTTTTTTACAAAATTTGGATATAACAAAAATTCAAACCAATTTTTCACTTTTAAAATTGAGATATTACCAACCGTCACAAAAATCCCTAAATCGACGACTAAAAAAACTACTTTTGTTTAAAATCTGCAAAAAGGGGTAAATAATAAAAAAATGTATAAAAAATTCGTTTCATAAGACTTTGAAGCAATCAATCTAAAAAACTTGTGGCTAACGCCACTTGTTTTTGAAACTGAATTCGTGCTGCAAGACTGGTCTTATGAAACTTGTTTTTAATATACTATTAAATCACATTCAAATCTGTGGAATATTTTAATACATTTTTAACCTACTAAGCAATTGATTAAAAAGTCTTATGGCCGGTTGTACCAATTCTTAAATTTTAAGCTAGGTTTAAGCAGTTTGGCTCATTGCACGGACCGGTTTAGCAAATTTAAGCTTAATATACTTTATATACTATTTAAAATTTTCATCCCCTACATCACATTATTCGTTCTAATATTGATGTTGAAAGAAAGTTTTAGAGTGCATACTAATTAAAAATGAAAAACTTTGAAGAGCTGTTTACCCAAAATACTGATATTGAAGCCATTATAATGGAGCTTATTCACCAGTTCGAAACAACTTGTCTTTTCATCTACGGCATGCCTGCGTGGAAGTTTTTCCTGATTTTCAAAATATTTTTTTCAGCAGTCCTGTAAATTCCTACAGGATTCTGAACGTTAAACTCTTTGCCAAGCTCTCTCTTTTTCTCTTCACGTGGTGCCACGTGGTTTTTTGCATTCAATAATATTTTTATAATTATTAATAATAACCAAACACAATTTTTTTTTCTGGCGTAAAATACCTCGTCTGATCTTTTTTCATGAAAAAAGTTATTTGAGTCACTTGGCGGAACTACACAATTCAAATAGGTGATGAACAGTAGTGTTTATATGATTTTAAACTCTATTCAAAGATTTAAACCATGTATTTACAATCTCACAATTTTAGAGATTTTTCATATACCAACATAAGTTTGTTCAAAAGCCCAGCTTACCAGTGGCTTAGCTAAACTTTCGCTTGAGCAATGCATGTGTAACTTAAGCGACATTTTATTTAAGTAGAATTTAATTAAGCCAAATTCTAAGGGAACCGGTCCAACCGGCCATTAAACGATAATTTGGTTAATTATGTACAACATTAATTCTAGCACATGGTATATAGAAATTTTTTTGGCGGGTAGTATATTTTAGTTTTACTGATAAAAACAGGAACATATTTCCATTTTCCAAAAATAAATACACACGTCAAAGGAAGAATTTCAAATTCATTAAAATGTGGTGTACTACTTTGGCACATAGAGAAATTTTACCCATACATCGAATGATACTTTTTTATACTGTCAGTACACTATTATTCAAAGTGGGGATTCCCCAACTTTTGCATTATGTATTTTTATTGTTGAGAATTATCTAAAATTATTAGTTTTAGTTTTTTGATTATTAAAATGTCTCTTTCATTAAAAAAAAAATATATTTTACTCAATATACCAGCAGATCTTTTAACTAAGGATGGTGTATTTTTGTAATACAGTAATAATCAAAGATAAATCGTCGGCATACAGAGAATAATGACAGTCTAATTTACATTGATCTATTTAATTTATATAATATAAAATAAATAAAATGGTCCCCAAAATTGACCCTTGAGGTACTCCTGTTATTACATTATTTTACATATTTTTTTGTCTTGAGTTTCACGAGATAAACTGATAGTGATAATATATATCTCTTGATAATATATTATGTTTATTTAAAAATGTTTGAAGTCTGTCTAGTAAGGCATATTCAAAAACTTTCAAGAATAAGAAGGGAACAATGACGGGTCGATAATTTTTCCAGTTTTTATTAAATTAATAATATGTTTTAATGGTTTTATAATAAGATTTAAACCGGAATTTCATCGGGACCCGCTGATCTTTTATTTTTTAGTTTATTATTAATTAAAATTAGCAATTCTTCTACAAAATGAATTAGGAACATAGAGCTTGGATTAGATTTAATATTGTTTTTAAAAGATTGTTTTGTTATATCGTTGACTAAATTGGATGGAGCATTAATAAAAACTTGATTCAATTCTGACGCTACTACATATTTCCAATCTCACTTTATTATATTATCTGACTTAAAATTTTTTTGAATTTCGAATTAACCCTCAACTTTACGCTATTTTTCCCTTGACTTCCAGGATTCTCAGTTGATTATTTTTTTTAGCACGGGCAGACGGCCTTAATGTTGGCGGTGAGTCATGGCCGGCTCGATATGGTGAAAATGTTGCTCGAAGCAGGCGCTGATATTAACATCCAAGACGAGGATGGCAGCACTGCTCTGATGTGCGCAGCCGAGCACGGCCATGTTGAAATAGTGAAACACTTTTTGAACCAATCAGATTGCGACTCCAGTATTACCGATATCGTAAGTTTGGGTGTTGGCACCACTCGTTTGTTAATTTTTTCCTTCAGGATGGTAGCACTGCGCTCAAAATTGCAATGGAGGCTGGACACAGACATATCGGAGTTTTGCTCTACGCTCATCAGAGAAACCTCCAAATGATACACGGGAAAAAGAAATCGAAACCGGCAAGCCCCAAAACCCCGTCTTCGCCCTTGCCTATACGGAGCAGTCATCGTGCCTTAACCGATACTAAAACTACTAAGTAGTGTAACTTGTTATTAAATGTTTTAATAGTTGTTAAAGGTGTGTCATAACTAGTTTTATCTGGTAGACGAATAATGTTTGTTGTAGTTGCGTAGGGACCAATTACCCGATCACTAATTTAATTAATTACATTCCAGTTTTTTAATTTAATTCTTTTGTATTATATTTGTATATTTGTAATTAATAGACTCACCTCTAATAAACATAACTGCGTTTTGAGTGGGGAGAAATGAGAATAGAGTGAAATTGAAAAAGTAAATTTATTGAAGATTATTCAACGGTAGCACCAAGAAGAGGAAGATCTTCCCGCTCCTTCCGCCTCTTACACTTCGGACAAGGTTTAGTGGAATTAAGGCAACCTTTATGATAAACTGCGTTGCAAACATCACACTAGAAAAACAATGAAACAAAAGAGAAACAAGCAATAAGAACTTACGCGATAAATATGTTCAACATCAAACGGAAACAACGCTTTTGGTTTGTTGCAAACTTCGCAAACGAAACCTTTCTGACTGCACAACCAACAACCAATCACATGTTCCTTCCCAAAATTAACAACCGACTGCAAATGTTGCGCCAAAACCCCGCTTGAGATTTCGGCCAAATCCTAAAACTCGGTTTAAAGAGAAAGCTAAATTCAGACTATTGCCATTATTACCGAAACTGAATATTGGTGCACGTGTTCATACATGTATTCACGCGGCCACATTTGCTTTTGCAACTGCTCGATAACCGGCTCTCGACACGTGTATAAGTAAGCTCTAAGGAAGTTCAGTTGGTTTCGCAGGATTTGGAGCTGGGCCATTTCTTCAACCACTCCGTAAATATAAGGATTCAAGGTCTAAAATTTTGTTAAAACAATACTTATTCTGCATATGCTAACTTAAGGGGGTAAACCGCAACCGGTGTGCAAAGGCTGACTTGTCAATATTTACGACACCTCTTTCCAAAACATAGGTTTTGTTACGGAATATCGGTATCAACTAACCCGCATAGCTCATATTCCATTATTTATGCTTTTTTGAAGAGCTATCCTATATAATACCGTGGAGGGAGAAACTTATGGAAAGAAGTATACCGCCAATGTTAGGGCCTTGGCGATCTACAAACACCTTTTATAGCCTATTCTAAATTTTCCGCCAAAGTGTGCAATCAATTTCTACAAATCAGCTGATACCATAGGCGTTTCGTGGAATCTATGCTGCCAGACTATTTTGATATTCTTTTTGCATTAACCTGTTTTTTCAATACTATATGTTAATAATAATAACAGGTTATATACAGAATATTCCGGCTAAACTAAACATTAGAAGTATTGAAATTTTTTCACAGCGCATCCCCTAAGGTTCTGTTCCATGGAAATATTGTCAAAATGCAGCACTGGTTTTACTGGAGGTCTGTATCAACTTTCTTATTCTAAATCGAAAGATATGTATGCGTTTTTGGATTACTTGAGTTAATTTAATTGGATTTTCATCAGCTTTCCCTATACCTAAATTTAGCCGTTTACAAAATATTTTGGGTATCTTGACAATTTTTGGTTTTTCGCTTTTCACTTCAAAAATCAGTAGCTCTGTCATTTTTAGAGTTTTCGAAATCGTATTTGGATAAAGTTCACAACTGAATAAAACTCAAACTACAAAACCTTAAGGTTAAGTTTGGACAACTTCTAATACCTATAAGTCAATTTTTTCAAATGCAATGTCCCAATTTTTATTTCACCAGTTTAATTGTTTTTTTTAGATTGCGGGAAAATCTTTACTAGCTACAGCTATTTTTGGAGAGTTTGACAAAGAAACATCTCTCATTGAATAAATGACAAGTTCTGTTAAAAATTTTACGTTACAACAAAATAAATTCATTGAATTTAGACTTAAAAAACTTTGATTTCTTATATTTTACAACCTATGCAGAAAAGCTATGGCTAATAAATTTATTAATGCCAACAAAATGTTTGTATAACTTAAAAACTATTACATAAGTGATAAGTAAACATAAATGTAGGGAATGTTCATACAGATCGATGCAGAATTAAATTCTCTTTCATTTAAGGCCGGTTTATAGAAAGCTTTGTTAAAATTTAATTCATTGTTAAAAGTTAACAACGCGAATGGACCAACCAAACTTATTCAATTTGGCCACGTGATCAGTTAATCACGCCTTTACTTGCAGATTAACTTAAATAAAATAAATAAATGAAATAAAAATTGGGGCATTTTATTTGAAAATTTTGAGTTATGGGTGCTTGAAGTTCTGCAAACTTAACATTAAAAATTTGGGATTTGGAGACTTTTTTAGAAATTTAAAAACATCAAAGAAAAGATCTAAACGTCTCTCTCAAACGAGCTAAAAACGAATTTCAAAATTATTAAAAATGACAGAGTTAGCGATTTTTGAAGTAAAAGGGGCAAATCGAAGTTGTCAAAAAATCCTAAGTACGAGTCAATTTAGGAATAGGGAAAGCTGATAAAAACTCTCTTTAAATGACTCGAGTAATCCAAAAATGGAGTAAAAACATATCTTTTTAATTAAAATAAGAACGTTGACAGCAACTTATGGTATAACCGGAAGTGCCGATATGGTTAAAGTACTTTCATTGATTATAGTCGCGCACAAAGTTTCAGATGACCATCGTTATAAGAACTTCCAATACTTCTAATGTGTGGTTTATACAGAACAGCCTGTATGTAATTGTTAGCATTAGCGGTTAGTGTTTAGAATGAAGTGTATTTTGACAATGAGCTGTAAACTTTGTAAGTGCCCCTAAAATTAAAATACAGTGAAATTTCTCTTTAAGGACAGCTCCTGTTTCTCGTTTAAGCGGACTCTCCAATAAACGGACACGGACAATGCATTTCGGAACCTTGGAAACAAGAACTCTCCTTTAAGCGGACATCATGTCACACGAGTGTGTTTTTTATTAATTAGTTATGCCAATTCGTCAGAAAATTCGCGGAATCACATAAGTGGATACATGGTTTTTTCAATGTTCTACTCATTCAAATTCAGACCTCAAAAGATCTTAAAGTTATGTGTATTGTTTATTGCACTATTTTGCGGTGTCTATATTGATCAATTAACTTAACCGCTTATTAAAAACTAAAGAGTTGGCGACATTAGAAAATCAAATTTTTAAGGCCTCTAAAGGGTAGCAAGAAAGTTTTGAATTTATAGCGATATAAGTTTTAAGTACATTTCTCACGAATCTGCGAGTACTCTGATACACAAAATAATAAATTTTGAAGATTTTTTTTTGCAAAAAATATTCGATAAGTGTTGTACCAATAGTTATAAGCATCTTGCTAGTTCTTTATTAAATTATTTCTAGTTTCATTCTATGTATAAATTATTGTTTCTCTTAAGAGGACACCTCCATTAACCAGACCACCGTTAGTACCCGCTTACAGGAGATTTGACTGTATATTGACTACACCACTGGTTTAAAATTCCTAGTGGGGAAGAAGTTAAAAGCAACCATGGTTTCTCGCTTGAGCTCCCTCCACATACAATTATGGCAAACTTCTCCGTGGTTTAATATTCACTACAAATTACAAAAATGCATATATTATGTTGATTACTTAGGAGAAATCGTAGTAAATGCTTAAACCCCGGGAAATCATTTGAAAAATTCGGGTTGCGGTTTACCCCTCATCACCCAACTAACTTTAAAGTCTATAGTCGGATGGTCCTTAATTTCGTTAATGTAGTTCAAAGCCTTCTGCGAGACGGGATACGTCTTGAAATCCCAGTTGTGTATGATCCTTGCTGGGATTGTGATTTCCTCGCCACTCATGCACGAATCGCAAAAATATTCGGCAGTGAAAGCGCAAACTTGTGGTTTGATTGTAACACTTAGGGCTTCTCTGCAGCCTGCACATTCATAATTTTGCCTATCTAGACCCTTCTCTTTGCTAATGCGTCCAATGAGCGCAGCTAGAGGCGTTTCGGTTTTGGCCAAAATGACAGTGGTTTGTCCCACGTTATTGTTATTAGGTGTGTCTGCTTCGCCGATTTTGTGGTCCTCAAATTTCTGCCAGACTTCCCTTAAATCGGGCGTTTTGATATACCCGCCACTCAACATGTTGTAGCTTTCAATCAAGGCGTTGAAACTGCCTTCCATCGATTTGGGTTCCGGGTTTATCACTGGAGGAGGTTCAGGTGGGTTGGCTGAAGCCTCCTCAATTTCTTGCGGTTGAGTTTCGTCAAACGACCAACCGGTCCTCCTGTTTAGCGAGTTTCCGACGGTGTACAAATTCTCGGAGTCTGTGCTTTCGGACAGCGACGACTTCAAATTCTCCTCACTCTTATTTACGTCGAGATTGTCCTTATGTTTGGCTAGAATTATTCTCAAAGCTTCGTCTTCGTTTAGTGCGACCATTTGTCGCAAACTGGAATTTTGCGATGTAATGGAAATTGCCGAGCTTAGAGAACACGTCTCGGAGTTGCTTTCGGGGGCAGTTCGGGTCTCTTCGACCATTTGCGCTACGTCGTCGCATGGGGCGACAGGACAAGCTTTCAAAGTTGGGGCCCAAATACCGGCAAGGAAAAGACTTGGCAATTGCCAGGTGTTTAAAAGGCTGGAATTGCACGGTAAGGTCACAGTTTTGAAGGCTTCAACGCCTTCGATTAATCGTTGGGCGACATCGACAAGGTCGCTGTCTCGCAAGTAGGCTGTGGGACGGTAGAAGGATTTTAAAGAGCTCGGATCACGTCGAATTGTCATTAAATAAGAGGACAAGAGACAGTCGTTCAAGGCCAGGCGGATCCATGCCCGGCATTGGCCCACCTCGCTTGTTATCTGCGACAAGTGGGTTATCTGAAAAAATCAAAAATAATATAATTGATTGTTAGTTATCCCACTGAAAAATTCAACAATTTACTATAAAAACAGTACCACACCCAAATGTTAGTTCTCCCATATGTTTTATGTTACAAAGCTTATAAACACTAGTTTACAGGATCCATATATTTTTGCTGAAAGTTATAAATTATAATTTTGAGGCGGTGACTTCACAAAAATATTTTTTTAAATCCACTACTTCAGGGTTGATAACAAGGTAGTTCCTAAACCACTAAACAAATTCAAAATAACTTTTACTTCCTTTTTTATATTTTTTGGAGTGTTTCCTTTATGAGAGTACTGCAGTAATCCCCGAACACATATATTTTATCTCAAGAATTTTCGAAAACCTTCAGATCTCTATAAGCGTTTTCGCCCTATTCGTAACACATCATATTGTAACATTTAGTATTCTTTATTTACGTAAGAAAAATTTTTTATAACAAAAACTGTGACGTGACTTGACATTTTTCATTTTAGATAAAAACAAAATTCCAAAGTATCGAATGAGACAAACAAAATATAAAATTCGTTTCATTTTTTATTATTATTATAAGATCTGGGAATAAATGAGTAGGTATGTTGTTAAACCTGTCGGACAATTTTAGTAAGATTAGAAAAAATCGTTTTTAACTGAAAAACTTCAAAACAGACTTGTTTTTACGAACATTTGCGACATAATTGCATTTCTGACAAAAAAATGTTTGAAAAAGACAAAAAATCATGTAATTACTGTCTTAACTTGGAAAACCAGAACCGAGAATTTAACTTATTTGATAATATTATTAAAAAAAAACTTGGTTTCAGCTACTACGCTAACGCAAATTTAACATCATTTTTCGCATAACTAATACGTTTTTAACGAACTTTAGCAAAATAATGTAATTTCCAACAGAATTCACTGATTTTTCAAAACGAAATCTGATAACGATTATTTTATTTATTTATTATATTATTATTATTATAATTTAACGATTATTTTTGTTTTTTTTTTGATTATTTGTTACACATTTTCGAGAAAAAATCTCGGTAAAATGAAAACGAAAGAGGCAAAAAGTCGATTTAGCCATAGTTTGGTAAATTTTGGATCGTACCCAAAAAAATAAAAATATTACCAAAAAACACTTTTTATTCCAAAAAACTATCAAAAGGACGATAGGACGACAGGAATAAAAAAGATGGTTTTCCAATATGAAGTTTAAAAAAGGTAAAAAAAACATAATTTTCCACCAAATTGAGAAAATTTCGAGCAACAACCCACTAAAATCGAGTAAAACAAGTCGAAAACTATCAATCCGATGTACTGCGTGATTTTTAAATAATAAAAAAAGCAAAAGTAAGTTCGACTAAAATTTGTATTTTTGCTTGTTTTTAAAAAAATTTTGAAACTAATTGCATTTCTGGCTGTAATACGTATAAAAACGCTTGAAAAAAATAAAAAAAATAATTAATTAATTAATTTAGTGATTTTTCAGTCAGTTTTAACATAATCTCACACAAAAATTTAGAATTTCGTTTGGAACCAAGATTTTTGACCAAGCATTTGCCATTTTTGACAAAATTTTTGTAATTTTTCTACGTGTTATAATTGGATCACCAATTCTTGACGGAACCAAACGAATGAAACCGTTTTACTTAAAAAACGTGCTTTAACACACCAAGAAAACATCATTTTTGGCTTAAGTTGATAGATTTTAAAATTCATATTTTTGTAATAGATCATATTTTTTTAAAAATCCTCGGACAGGTCGATTTTATTTTTGTAAATGCTGCAATTTGACATCATGGTAACATTTCAGACGTCATTGGATTTTGAATAATGACGCCATCTTTTAATTTTTAATTTTTGTTTCCTGTTTTTGATACTCTTTTGGCGTTCTTGTAAGCATAAAACAATTAAAAAAATTAAAAATTAAAACAAAAAATACGAAAACAAGTTAAGAAAAGTTCTAAAAGTTATTGATAATTACACATAAAGGCTTTATTTTTTTTTGTTATATTTTATAAAGGGCGATTGTTTTTCTGCTTTTTCGAAAAATTACAATAACAAAAATATGAATTTTACGTGTTACTTTATAATCACTCTGTATGAAGGTTACTTTTAACATTCAAAAACATTCAAATTAAAACATTATAACTTGATAAGCTCCTTTCGTGAAAAGTATGTTTTTATAAAAAAATTGGGTTTTTGTAGAAAATTTTCTTAAAGTTATATTAAATTAGGAAAAAACTTGCTAAATACCAAAAGTCCGTTTAATACAAAGTGAGTTTATACCTGCCAAAATATTTTTTTACTATATCTCAATATCGAATAGTATGTGTGTGAATTTTTTTTGGATTTTTCTCCCCACCATTAATTAATTAGAAATATTAATCCCAATTAAATTAAAAATACAAAAATATAAATTAATCGAAATTTTAGGATTTCTTATGTTATAAAAATTCTTTATAAAATTGTTGCTAGCACCGGAAAATTACGTTTACTTCAATTTTTAATTTTTACTTAAATATTTTTGGAGCAACTTTTTCGCGGAGTTTTGCACAAAACTACATTTAGGCATAAAAATACAAAAAAAATACAAGTGTCATTTATTAAAACGTTATTTTATGCTCTTATTAGGTCCAAACTTGAATATTGTGTTATTTGGAGTTCGAACTATCAATTCTTCAGAGATACAGGATGAATCATTGATATGGGTAAGCTCTATTACACCTACACTGTCAATGATATCGTAGTGAGTCAACAGACACTGTACATGAGAGGCCAAAGTGCGGATTTTAAAATTACTTTGCCCTATACAGTATGCAGGCTGTTGCATTTTTAGAGAGCAGCCTATAATATAAGTAGTTTTTTTAAATGGCACCTCCTATATGTATATCTCTACACAGAGATAGGCAAAAGTATAGAACCAGGCGATTTCTGCGCAAAACTATTATTACATCATCAACTACTTTAAAAATGTGATCATCTTTCAAAAAGAATCTTTGTTTTTTTTATTTTTCGAGTCCATATTTTTTTCTTTTAATTGACGCCCTAAAATAGATTTCTAATGCAATATTATTGTTTTAAAACCAGTGTTTGTTTTTAAATAAGTTATTAAAGTTGAGTTCCAAGCGTACTACAAAGATTTTTCAAACTTGACCGAAGTGGATTTTTTTACGCTTGGCCACTTCGGCCCACCTTCGTAATGAACTCAGAACACAATTTTAATATATTATTAGAAAAACAATATAATTAAATTAAAAGACATTTTTACCAAAAAAAATCTCCGTAGTAGGGTACCATATATTTAATTTTTTTTTGAATAATTCCAAAACTAAAAAGAATTTTGAAAAAAAAAATTTTCAAAAATGATCACATTTTAGAAGTGTTGGATGATGTACTAATTAGTTTTTTTTAAGGTACATAGTTTTGACACAAAACGCTTGGTTCCATACTTTTGCCTAATACTGTATGTAAATACAGGTTGTCTATGCAATCTGAAAAAGTCCATTATTGACCTTTAAATCTTTTTTTACGAAAGCGGTACATAATAACCCCCTGACTCTCTTAAAACTATTTTCAAATATACAGGGTGACTCCGAAATTAACTACAACACAAACTTATATTTTTTTAAATGGAACAACCTATATTTTTTGCATTTTTGAATGTAGGTTTTAACACTGATTGTTATTGGTCGATTTTGCTTTGTTTTTGAAATAATTTGATTTTTTTGACAAAAACATGCTTTTTAAAAAACTCAGGAGAGTAAAACTTTCACCACTTTAAAGAAGAACATTCAAACTTCAAGGATATACTGGATGACCCTGGGGTGTGTAATCGGTCTGTGCTATTTGAAATAATGTCAATATTTTCTTAGTCTATAGACTAAGAAGTCTGTTGGAAAATAAAATAATGAATTGATGACAATAAATAATAATTTTTGCAGCCACTTAATATTAATTTAATAAGTTTTATTTTTCAACACTGTCAAAATTTACGGTTTTTCTCTTGTGTAAGAAAGTTTTGACAACTGTTTGGCATTTCTCAATGCGAAACGTCAGATTATTTTTGACAAATTTAAAATAAAATAAAAATAAAATGTTGTATTCATCTCGTTTTTGTGTAAATCGGTGACCACTCGACGTTTAAAAATCCACTCAGCAACAGAGCGTCAGATTTACACTCAAACTCGGTAAATAACTATTAATTATGAGGAACTGTACCAAAATTCTGAATTATGTGCGTTAGTTTTTGAGAATTGGAAAAAATGCTAAATCCTTTGTTACCTGGTCTATGATTTGTCGATGTGATATGACAAGTAAGGGGGCCCAGAAGCTGGGCTCTGGCCGTTCGTCAACATCTGCAATGGCCCTTTTGAACCTTTTACTCAAGGAGTCCTTCAAACCGTGCAGAAAAATAGCTTCAATCGTCATACACAGCGTGTTCGAAGCTTCGGTAACATCCTCAGCTTTATTGAGTCCATTTTCTTCAACTCCGCAATACTGTATCGCTTTCACACTATTCGACAAGTGATCCGTGATCGACTTCTTAATTAAATTGTCTTTATTACTCGACGTGTGCACACTTTTAAACAACTTATTCATGTTTGTTAATTAACCCGAACTTGTGCAAAATCGCAACAGTTTTATCAACCGCAATACCGTGTCGCACGATTGTGAACAAACCGCATTCTGATAAGTCAATAACGGTGGACGCACGTCGTCTCGAATCGTCAAGTCCTAAATTACCACCGTCAAAAACTGCACCAACCTGAGCCCACAAGTCTTGAAATTCGTTGATTGTTAACGAACTTGGCTCGTTGCTTAAATTGGCACTTGTGAGGGCCAAAGGGCGTCCCAAACCGCGGGCCAAAGCCCGAATAAAGTGATAATCGGGGATTCGAATCCCCACTTTAGCGTTAAAACTGAGTGACTTATCAAGTGTGCTTGCACTAGTCAGAATGACAGTCACTGGGCCTGGGAGCAGACTTTCGAGCAAACCTTGGGGCAAGTGCCCGATTTTGGCCCAAGCCTTCACCTGGGGGACGTCCCCGAGACAGATCGCCACAGGTTTGGCTTCGTTGCGCCCCTTAATGCTATAGAGTTTGTTAATTGAGGTTATGTTCGTCGCGTCACAGGCAAGTCCGTAGACGGTGTCCGTAGGGAGGGCGATCACGCGGCCCGACTTTAACAAATCAACGGCTAAAGCCTCAGCATGTGGGTCCCTGATGGGGACGTGCAATGCCATAGAAGCCCGCTTCGGGGAGAGTTTTTTGAAAAGGGGGGCGAAAAAACGCATCGCCTACTCTCGCCAGTTGTGGGCGCATTCGGGGTTGCAGCAGCGGTAGAAGTTGGTCATGGGCTCGTCAGCAGAGCGGGTCTGGACCTGGAGGAAGTAGGCGTGGGGGTGGCTGCATTCTGGACACGTTTCCGCTGTTACGTCGCAGTTTTTCCAGGCGTCTTCGCCGCCGAGCACGTCATCAACGGACTGAAAGCGTGACGGAGTTGGAACAATGATAGTGGGTTATTTGGGTTTTACCTTCACTTGGAAGTACGTGCGATTCGAGATTTTTCCACGAATGGGGAATGACACGGGGCAGATGCGACACGCAAAACCTAATCGGCCGCAGGTCTGTTGAGCGAATAGCAAATTTCCACAGAAAGGACAAAACACAACCATGACCCGTGATTATTATGATGAAATTCAACTTGAATTCACATGTGTCAAAAATTGACAATGACAGCGCACGGTGGGTTGGCAGCGCTGGGGCGAGGGCACCAACACAAAATTCGTATTCTATTTTATTTAAATTATAAATTATAACAAATATTCAGCCACTTACGGCCTTAGTTATTTTGTCAACTAATTACTTCACTAATTTGCTCCGCTTTTTATATAGTCGAATTAAATAAGACATATTTTCAATTAAAATAAACAAGGACAATTTTACAATGATTAATTTAATTTAAAATAATATGGTTCAAACATTTTCCTATACCACATTACTTAACTAAGTAATAAAAAAATTATAAGAATTACAAAGAAAAATAATTAAAAACGTTGTGTTTTATGGGTTGCCTATACTAAACTCGGTGGTATTGAGCACTTGGTTCATTTTGTTAATTTCGTTTTAAAGGTTTTGATTTTTATCTCTCTCGCTAAATGAGAATTCAATATAATTTTTTCAATTTTCCTGACAAAAAAAATAAACACTATGGTAATTGGTTCAAAATCATTAGGATAATTTACAAGGGCCGTAGCCAGCGTAGGGCCCCACAGGGCGAAGCCCTTCCTAAACAAATTTCAGGTCATACGTTTTATAAAAATTTAAATAGAGAAGTTTATAATATTTTTTTTTCTTTCTTTGTTATTACTTAAGTAAATTTTGAAATAGACATCATTTTAGCTATTTCAAAAACACCATAAACATGGATGTTTTTTATTTTTTAAAGTTGAAGCGACAGAGGGTCATCAGATGGACATGCAACATCAAGTATGCATTTTTTTTTTAAGAAAAATATATCTAGTAATAATTATTACTCCACTTGGATTTTGACTTATTTTTAGCAAAATTTAATAACAAACGAGAAAGGAAATTAAGCTTTATGAATTATGTTAGGGGAAATACCTACAAAATAACATACATCGTTTGGCAAAAGTATGAAGCTAATTGTTATGTGCCTAAACTATGTACTTTAAGAAAAACTAATTATTACATTATCAACTACTTTAAAAATATTTTTTTAATTCCTTTTAGTTTTCGATTTTTTTTTCAAATAGCACCCTACTACGGCAATTTATTTTTATATTATATTTATATTTTTTATATTATTTATATTTTGTTTTTCTTCGTTTGTTATGTATTTTTGATCCTTTATAAACTTCATTAATAATAATTTACCAACATGAGTACATTTAAATTTTCTTTGCCCTTCTATTATTCTATTCTACGAGGGTGGGATGATTAAGTCGTGGCCTCACATAGAAAATAATAATTTGGCCAAACATTTTTTGCTTTACTTTTCACTATAACCTCCTTCTAGTTATGTGCACTTGGTCAATCGGTGTTCCGAAGTCTTTATCCCATCCTTATGGGTCGATTCCGGTAACTCTTCAAAAAAATTGCTCTCTATAAGAGACCACGAATTAATCCATCCTTGTATTGATAATTCAGGGAGAAATAAGCCTCATTTAAAAAAAATACAAAAACTAATTTTTGACACTACAGAAGCGATATGTAGAAGATTTCTTATTACAGTTGAAATACTCAATACAGTCGTTCCTTTTTGATGTTTGATCATTGATCAATGATCATATTCTAACTCACACAGTGCACATTTCCTACAGTGCCGTACTGAGCCTCGGATTCGTGGAACACGGGCCCGGGTCCCGATGGCCCTTTCCTTTGTCTAAATACAAATTAAAAAAAAAATAAAAGTTATAATATTTTTTATTAGCCGTTAAAATTAGATTAGAAAGACAAAAAATTGTTTTGTCTGCTTATGAGTACCAAGACTTTTCAATCTCCCCAGAAAAAATAATTAGAAACGGTGGATTTTCTTTATATTACAGTTACACAGGTATAATACCTACCCAATAAATTACAATTGCCTAAAAACATCAGGTGTACAAACTAACATCAACGACTTCAATGTTTATGAATAAATAACTTTGTTAAAATTGTCAACAATTAAAACAATAACAGTCAAAGTTATACAATTAAAAAAATTGATGAAGCTCAAGCTTTTAAAAAAACATTGGGAACGTTTGAATCGATATTTTTGATTGTACTATAAAAAGTAAAATATTACAAATTATAGGTAGATGTTGTATTTAATTTATTACTAAGAGAACAATGAATAAACTTCGCAAACAATTTATTGAATTAAAACGTTAGCTGAAAGTTTATACTAAGAAGGGCTTCTTGAGCAAAACTTTTTTGACGAATCTCGTAAGAAAAAGTTCCACATTTGAAGCTAGAAACGATCACCAAAGTTAGAGGCATTTCCTTAATTGTTTCTCCACTTTTGGGAACATTTGGCGAACGGTTTGGCAAATACTGCAAAGTAGAATTCTCGTAAATAAAAACCTCTTGACATTAAGCTTGTTTCAAAATGAGGTACAATGTCGAAATAGGGAACGGAAATAGCAACAGTTTGAAACACATCGATTTGAATAAATGTGTGATATAACAGTGAGAGACAAATGTGGAATTCTGTATCACTGGCTGGTAGTAACATATGAGTTGATATTAGAAATGACCTCAAAGAATTGCAAAAGCTTGTAAGAATTTGTCGTTGCGTACTCTTGGCAATAAAAAGGTGTGATGAAATTTGCAAAGAGCGAAATTGTGGATGGGCGGAAAAGGAAGTATGAAAGTGATCCAGAAGTGAAAAAGTCTAAAGTGGGTACATACCTGTTTGGATATGCAATGCATTTAGTGTGAATCCATAATTTATCCCTAAATATTTGGAGAGTTACGTAAGCTAATTAGGAATGAATAAAATCTTCCGAGCGCGCCATATATGACCATAAATAATTCTGAAGGTCAAGGATTCGAATCGAAATTTCACTTTTTCGTTAAAATCACGTAGACATGGTGACTGTATTGGCACCATTACCCGACTAAATTCATTCATAGTTGTAGTTGTAGACCTATAAGTGATACAATTTGAACTTGATGAACTGGTTGGGGCTTCTTAACCGGTAAATCGCTAAATATTTACTCACTCAATAAAATCACTAGTTTTTCCGGTTGGTAAATGACTTGTTACACTTGACAGATGTCTAGGGTCAGCAGCGGAGGCACAGGTGGTGTGGGATTTTTCAACGCGAAATTCAATTGTGTGAACGCGGCTTAAGATTCTTGAAAAAGAAATTCGAGTAATTGGCGTCCGTAATTACATTAAAAGAATCCACAATTGCAATAAGAAAGAATGGTTGCAAAAAGCGCGCAACATATAGCCATTTTTGTTCACTATGTACGCAATAAAATTTCATGATGGAATTCTTTGTAGTTATCCATCCAACTAAGTATAGCTGTTACAGTTGAGAACCAACTATATGTTGTAAGAATGTGTAGAGAGAGACTAGATCAACCGCTGATAACGAGGGGTCACCACGGGGTCACTTCGACACTTCCAGATTAAATCGCCCAAATAACTGGGTTAATTGCTAATTTCATTGCGCAGCTTTTCCGCCCATTCAGAAAAATGATTAGTGTCAAAAATCGGTGCTACCGGTTTGATTGATAAAAATAAGTCTGGTTGCGCTGCGTCTAAAAATAAGTGAAAATGACAGAGATGGGCGGACTGTAAACAGTCATACCCACATGTTTATCAAGTGGAGCGCCAGCCAATCATTATGGAAGTTGTATAATAATTGTGACTTCTCAAAAACTGATTTGTCTAGCGACTGCATCGACGAATTAATTTATTCTTAAGACATTTTCTCTTTTTCTCGATGTCTCTGTCAGGCTTTAATAAATGTTCTTGTTAAGTATTTGTTTTATTGTACGCTCTCTATGATTCATTGGACAGATTTCCATTAATTAATTTACGATTTTTTTCGCTTAAACTTATGTCCACTTATTTGATATGCGCATTGTAATTAACAAATGTAACGTTCTTGTTAACTACTAATTAGTTAATTTCAATTATAAATCGACTAGTTGCAACTACACGAATCGGTTTGATGAATCTCCAATTATGTTTATTTAGGTTCACTTCTGAATTTATTTCAATCAAAAACATTTCTCCGAATGAGTGCTTATGCATTGAAGAAGTGAACGGGAGCATTACAGGACCTCTATAATACCCATATAAAAAGCACCAACCACCCTTTGTTGATTCAACAAGGGTTCCATCTTCCAGGGAGGTCGATTATCATCACACCTTTTGATACTGTTATTTTTTACAACAATTGATTTATAGAGATACCGCCGGATTCTCCAGAGGGTGAATATTAACTCTTCTATACCTACAAGGATTTCCAAGGGCGCCTTATTCCCATTAATGAATAAAAATCCCAAAATTAAACCATTTCACCTCTCGCACTTCGACAAAAAACAAACTAACGAAATGCAAATTGCCCAAGGTTTCTTGTTCTTAAAAAACATCATTTAACACAATTTTTTTCATGGTATTGTGCATCAAATTGAACGTAATAGAAGGAAAATTGGAAAAACGAGTATTGGCATTATTAGTTTTTTTTTATAACTCGAAAACAAAAAGTCCTATAGTAAAACGACTTGTTCCAGCGAATTCTTCGATTTATTTTACGTATTATTTTTCATTTGAATGTTTGAAAAATTTTACCTTAAATTGTAGTGGTTACTTCAGTACCTTCAAAAAGGTAAATAAACTCGCTGTAGCGGTTTTATGCACTTTTCTACGTTTTTAGAATCCTCTTTAGTTGTTAAGAGTGCAAGAAACGTCGGTAGGTTTAATTTTTCAGATTGAGATTTTGGTCGATTTCCGGTACCCGGAGCAGTAACTCCGGAACTATTAGACGTAATCCCATTACGTTCAAAGCCTTGAACTCCAGCGTGAAAAGGTTTAACATAACTTATAGTATTTAAATGTTTATTAAAAAATAAAAATCACAAAAAAACAAAAAAAAATAAATTTAAACTCCACACTTATTTGACAAAAGGTAAGGTAAAGCTGTTTCATTTATATGGTTCTTCATATTAAAGCAACATTACATCAACACAATAAGATATAAAATGTTTTTCCGTTTTCAAGTATCTAATACAATTCGATCTCTTCCAAATCCGCGATAATTGTTTTCCTGACAATTCAAGTCAATTTTCGATGTAAAATGTTTCCTAAATATATTTAATAGTTCTATTCTAATACAAAAATAAAGTTCTTATAGTACAATTAATAGGTATAATTTAATTCTGTGTATTCTGTGATATTTTCGAAAATACAGTTCTCCTTCACTTTACCACTACCCTTAAAAAATAAAATATCTGTTGCTCAAAAACTTATGTGCAGTTATTGGATATTTCAGAGTGTAAAAAATGCAATTAAAAATATTTTTAAAAGTTTTTATTTAACTTGCTTTGTTGTCTGTATGTCTGTTTCATATTTTTGGAGCCAAATTTGAAAGGGTTCCAGTTGTCCCAATGATTTGAAATTTTGTATACTTACTTAATCTGCGTGACAATGCAATCTTATGTAGTTAAATATCCCCTAAAGAGGTTAAATGGGGGTTTGAAATTTTAGGTTATGTTTGCAAATAAGTTCTCGATTTGTAGATACCGTAACTTATACCGACATAAACAGTATGTTGGTCATTCGGACGTCACGGTAGATGCACAGTGTAATAAAAAAAAAAAATAAAAAATGGTTTTTTTTTTCGAAAAATCTTTTTATTTAAAAGATGCAATAAAAAATAAAAAACAAGATTTTTCTGTCAGAGAAGAATATTTTTGCTTACAAATTAAAATTCTAAAATTTATAAAAAATTTTGGGAACGGTCATAAGTCATTACAATACAGAATTAATTTCTTAAATTGAACAATATTCCCAAAGCTTTAATAAATTTTAAAATTTTAATTTGTAAACAAAAATATTCTCCTCTGATATAAAACATTATTTTTTACTTCTTAGTGTAACTTTTAAATCAAATTTCTAAATTTTTTTTATGTAATTTCGACTCTGACAGAAAATGTTTTTTTCAACCATAAGATATCTTGTAAAAGATTTATGTTAAGTGTCATTCCAAACATATTCTAGTGTCAAAATTAACACCACATGCCAAAATGTTTTTCTCCTTTAAATTTCTTTTACTTGCTCGTCGCCAGTAGATTCCCCGGATCATTTTACATAGGTTTAGATAGAAAAAAAAAATTAAAAAATTCCAGAGACAACAAAAGTGTTTCAAAATAGGATTTACATCTATCTCATCTGATAGATGATCTGATAGATTTTTAGTTCCGTTGTAATATGCGTTTGTAAACAAAATTTTTTGAATTTTTTTGCCTAAAATTATAGAGTGTTCACTTACTCATATACCTAAGTAAGGATAATAAATAATAAAACTAAAACTCAGGTAAAATCACAAAGTTTTTTACGAAACAATAATTGGTAACAGAAAAAAATCGTATAAAATTTTCAATTGGACAATGAAACCAGTGGGATTTTTCCGGCTCGGTTCAGACGTACCCCGAATTTTGTTGTAAAAAGGTGGCGATTACGGTTGTCTCGGGCCGTTTGGGTTTGGATTGTTGTGTTGATTGCGATGCGTGTGTCAGTCCGATAAAAATCCTAAAACCGTGAGCTTGAAGGAGCTTCCCTTCAACGGTATGCAAATAAGGGTGTCACCGGTCGCGAAACCGGTCACTAATAAAAAGCGAGCGCATCTTCAATACCCTTTAAAAATTCACTTGACCATTGCTTAACTCTTTCGCTGGTTATACGAAACGAAACTACCCCATTTATCAGTGCCGGACAAAGGACACTCGTGGGAACCCCTTAAAGTGACCCTTGCATTAGCCAAGTTGACCCATGAACCTGGATTTCTCTACCCTTAACGGACTGACCAGAACTGGACATACGAGTTTTACTAGTGACACATGTTGCACACTTTCGTGAGAACTGCGGATGTCCGGTGAAGAATCCGAGACCCGTTGGACGATGGATGACCACCAAATTTATACCCCGTTCTAGCCGTGGGACCTTCAACGGCACCGAGCTAGATACCATTGCGACAAGTGCACCAAAACACCGTTTCTCGCATTTTTTGCCATTGGAGGCAATCAGCAGTTGCAGCACGCGACTTTTGCTACTGCTGCAAAGTGCAAACAGAATTTTGTCGAGTCAAAAAAGGCATGATTGAAATTACTGCCAAAATTCTCAGACAGGGGTCTGCAAAAACAGTTGCCAATTATTTACTGGCTTAAGCGTACCGCGAGAATTGAAATCTCTCAAAATTGCTCTGAGCATTATCACTAGCCTTGACCATGAACTTTAATTGTAATTAATTGACTTTCAAATGGCGTTTTGAATATTAAAGACTTTCCGAATTTATTGAGAATTAACGTCGGGTGATACAATTCGAATGTTAGATATTAGTGGCCGCCATTTTACTTCGGAGTTAATTATCATAATCTGCGTCCATTTCACGCATCAGCGCCTAATTAAACCGAAGAAAATCTTCGGAGGGATAAATTCTGGTAGTTGTGACGTCATGTAATGGCGCAGGTAGGCGTTTCACCTTTAATAAATTCATTTCAATCGTAAGTGTGAATAAAATTTAATTATCCATAGAGCATGTACGTGTAATTATAATTAAATATCAGTGATGGTACTGCTACATAAATTACCCCGATAGTACCGTACATTTGTAGCATTTGCAACACATTTTCTCTATTTTATGACTTATTCAATGAGGCAAATGTCTATAATTTCTTAAAATGGGCCTTGTTTACAATGTATAATATTTCAGTCCGTTCCTTTTACTTGTTTTAACTGCAACTTTAATGATCCGCGTCATAAAAGATGACACCAGATTTATATAAAACTTAAACGCACAAAATCATATTTTGCCCTTCGAAGTAATCCGATATCAAGCGAAATGTCAACACCTTCCACGAACTTGAGACGATTTTCGGGTGGGACGACCTTTATGCAAAGATGATTGAAGAATACGGTTACAAATACCATTTAAATTCCACCATTTTGCCAAATTATTCTGCTAAACCCACACTTCCACGGTTTCTGTCAAGATTCAAATTAAATTATTATTAAATTATACACTTTTTTACATTCTTACACCTGTACCAGTACAGTGGCTTTTTTAGAAAGGGTCGCGCAAATGGCATTTTGGAGTTACAGGAGACTGGTTCTTATTCTGTATGCAAAAATCTGGTTTCACGTACAGGTGGATTTAGGCAAACACTCTGTATAAGTCGTCTTGTACCCTCAAATCAACAAAAAATTGTTTATTATTGATGTCAGGTTTTTGGGCATTATTTTGGTCTTTTGAGTAAGGAAATCAATTACTTTATAAATTTCCTAAAAACTAGATCGTAGCTGACTTGTTTACGAGCGGGAAACCCGGTAAATACCTACTCAAAAATTATGTGATGTTGAGTTAGAAACCCACTTATTTGAGGAAGTTCTCTCATAAAATTAGAGGCAGTTCGGTTTGAATTCTAAATACAGACAGTCATTATCATTACTAAAATAAAAATTAAGACGAAATAATAAAAAAACAATGAACAAAAATGGCTATATTTTTTCCTTTACTTAACTGTTTTAACATGTTAATTAGAAACTCATTATTTTGAGAAATTCGTCAAAAATAAGCCAAAAAATCAAAATGATATTTAGTTTCGCTTTTTTCAGGGGTTCTAACTCGTTTTTTGAGCAATTATTCTGCAAAATCTTTCCAGAATCAGCCAAAAAATTACTAAATTGAATCGAAAAATGCCTTATTTTTTATTTTAGCCCAATATTTTAGAAAATTTGAATTTTTGAAAGTATTTAGAATAAGGGTTATTAATAATTTTAAAATGAAAACCATTATTTAGAACAACAGGGATGTCAAAAAGCCGGAGGAATAATAAATGAAAAAATGCTAATTTATACGAGTGATGTGTAAAAGGTAAAAAGCTAATGACTGTTGTTGTTTTTGACTAACGGGAGATTTAAATTAAATTTTAGATTTTAGATTAAATTTTAAATTAAAAATGGTAACTGTTTATCTGACTCTAACCAGCAAGTAAATTTTATGTTGGGATGTAAGGCCTTAAAAACGGTTAAAAATTCATCACTACCTTCCCAGTGCCTTTAAAGAGAAAAACAATGTCACCAACGTAAGTGTACCAAAAGGCAATGTGTTTAAAAAATAGATTGGAATTGTAGAGTGCGTTTTTGAGTGAATTCATAAAATTTTCTCCTAAAAATGAGGATAAAGGACTAGCCACGGGTAGGCCTGTAGTTTGAAAGAAAATTTGATAATTAAAAACAAAAAATATGGTCAATGACTAACTGCGTTAGAAGGAATAAATTGCTTGCGTGTTGAAAAGAGAGGTTGGATAAAATAAACTAAGGATTTCAAAATTTTAATGCTATCCTTAGAAGGGATGGAAGTAAATAAATTAGAACCGTCAAGAGAAACTAAAAATTGATTGTCATTAACTTTTACATGTTTGGTTTTATTATCTAGAGGGTTTTTGAGAGATTTTTAAAAATGGTAAAATGGTAAAAAATGGTTTAAAAACTACAGGTCTAATCGGGACATCTTTTTTATGGATTTTGGAGAGGTCATATAGTTTAGGAATGCAAGGGTTCATGGGAACGAGGTTGAAAGATTTAACAGAAAAAATGAATGATTATCCAGACAATTATTGATAGTTAATTTAGTTGTGACAATAAAATTTATAAAGTGAAGCTGTTATTAATTGTAATTTAAAAAATCCTGTACTTTTTTGATGTAATAATTTTTGTCAAAAATTACTACAGTTCAGATTTTTAGCATTTTGCTAATTTGTTTTTTTAATAAGCAGCGTACATTTTTTGTCGACATCGGCAAATTAAGCTTTTCTGTTTCAAATAAAGCAATGTTTTTAGAGCCTATTTACTAATTTGACAGTTTTATGTTAAAAACGTTTTTTTGTGCTATTTCTGATAATTTTGAAGAGTTTTGGAAATTTTTTTAGCTTTACTATATCTTGTATTTCTCGACACTGTCACAATTTCAGGTTTTGCTCTTGCGTAAGGCAGTTTTGACAACTGTTTGGCATTTCTCTATTTAAGCAACTTTAAGCCTTGTTGAATCTAATCCGAAAAATAAAATGTTGTATTCAACTCGTTTTCGTGTAAATCGGTTCATAAAACGTCCTATTTACACCCAATCTCGTTGAATAAACAACTAGTAGTTTTGGGTCACGGTGGCGAAAAATTTGACGAATGAAATTCGATCAAGTTCCGGAAATCTTGGTAATGAGTTTGGAAGTTGGAACACAACTTTAACTGATTTAAAAGCAATATTTTTAAATTAGAAGTCATTTTTAGACCAAAAAAATTGCCGTAGTAAGGTGTGCCATTAAAAAAAAATTAATAGGTAACTAACTCGAAAAGTAAATAGAATTTCAAAAAAACATATTCTTGAATTTTTTTTTAATTACTTGATGATGGGTACAGTCACGATCAAAAATAATGACACTCCTAAAACTGCAGCCACAGATCTTTTCGATATGATAGAGCTAATGCGTACATTTAAAGACGTAAAGACTATAATTTAGATGTTTTATTTGGTCTTTAAACAGATAATACTCTTTGAATCGCGAGGGTGTCTTTACAAAAAGAGTGGAAAGAGGTAAATGCAAATCCTAGATTAAGAATATCTGACTTGGTAAACAAAAAGTTAGAAAGATTATAAACCCTTGGATGAAAATATTGCAACTAGTTTAAAAATGTGTAGCAAAACTTTAATTTTTTAGCGTTGATTATTAAGATAAAATCCGACGAGTTTTAAAAAAATATATTGCTAAGCTGGATAGAAGAATCAATAAATTAGATCAACAATTTTTGCGTTATGTTAGCACGTTTTTAACATAAAACTATTTAGTACAAGTACCCAAAAGATATCACCTCTTTTACACATAATACTTGTCGCGAAAGTTTGAAAAACTACAAAACTGTTCAGTGTTATTTTGCGCAATTATTTTCAAAAATCCTTTTGAAAAATAGTTTTGCTTTTAGCAAGCAATCATCTCATGTTTTGGTCAGACAATCGGTTATATATTTTACAACTTTACCGTTAATTGAAAGATGTTATTCAGTGTTAAAACATGTTAAAAAGTGTTTAAGAAATACCATGGGAGAAGACAGATTAACAAAACGAACAGGAAACTGCCGAATTTTTTAGACACTATTTTTGTAGACCTAGTTGTCTGAATTTTTCTTGTTAGTTATTTTTGTCCAATTTGGCTGAATGGTGCGCGTTTGGTGTCAAAAGTGGGCAACGCGTGGTGTGAGTGCTTGGGTTTGTTTTTTTAATTTGGAAAAAGTCGCGCTCTGAAAGTGTAATAGATATTCGTGATTTATGGTCGATTCGCGACGGCGAAGAAATGTGCTTGAATGGTCGTTAAGATCTGGCGATCGGTCTGTGTTATATATCGAAAGAACAATTCCATCGAATACATTTTAATCGCACATAGACATTACTTACAATCAGTCATAAAACAATAAATCGTATTGTCAGCCGGAGCGTATCCATTTGAAATATCTTTAGCGGAAATAGACCATGGTAAAAAAGCCAGTGGACATACGATGGCTGCTTCTATCCATATAAGCACCCAACGATACCGGCATACAAATGGGCCGTAATGAGCTCAGATATAAGTAAAAAGTAGGCGGGAACATGCCTGAACTCTGCAACAGCCACTTTGGCAACATCGCTACTTTTCGGCATTCCATTTTGCAATTTGATCGAATTCAGATTCTTATCCGAATATTTTCGATCGCCCCTTCTGGCTAATTATCTGATTTTATGTTGATGACGGTTTTATAGGCGCGATCCAGTTACATATAAACTAAATAACGCGATCACGTCTATCAATGCACAATAAATAACCCCAAAAATTAGAAACTCGTCGGAAAAATTTACGACACCACCTGGTGTCACTTTATTCGGCAGCATTCGTTGAGTAAACAACATTCATTAAATAAATTATTACAGAAATGCATCATATATCAATCAGCTCAACCGTGCATCATTATTTCTTCACCTAGAAAAATATGCTAAAAAATGGCGTTTGAAGACGCAGATAATTCAAAATAAAGATTGATTTGCCTGCTGGAAAAATGGAAAATTCGCTCATTATTTTCCTACTAAATATGTAAACAGAGCCGGTTTAACCGCCAGATTATTTCTAAAAAGATCACGTGGATTATCGTTTATTTTCACTTCTATTTTAAGTTTATTATTAGTCGCGATTTTTTCATTTTTAATGAACCTTACAGCCATATATAGAACATACCGCAGAAACTAACTTCGAAACTAGAAAAAATTATAAAAATATCACTTGCTAGAGTCGTTAAAACATGCTCTCAAAATACATAAATTTATTAATTTTTTATTACTCACTCCAACTCAGGGTTTAATTAATTCGGAATTAATTTACTGTTTTCGACAAATTAATTAACAATTAAGGTGTTAAAAATACCCCGCCACACCCAAAAACACACGCCAACATTATTGCGATAAAAATTGAAACATTGTTTATTTAGTGTTAGATTAAAAAACTGTTTAACATATTTTCAAACTTTAGTGTCAATATTTTATGTTACTTGATACGGTTTTGCCAGTTGTGTATATCTTTTTTACTACTTGGCTGACAGCAGGAATTATAAATAAGTATTACTTTTTAACAAACAACTATTTTTATGTGGAATTAACCGTCCGTTGCAAGCAGTAATTCAACGTACATCCAATTAATTAAACATAACGGGTATGGAAAATGGTCATTTTTCAGTTTTCTTGACGAAATTTTACTCAAAAACAACCTAAATCGAGACAAACATGTAAGTAACATCAGTTTTATTTTAGTTTTTGATTTTGAAACGTGTTTGTGTTTTAATAAAATCATACAAAATAAATAAATTTCAGGTTCAGAAACGAACTAAATGACTAGAATAAGATAAACTTAACATAAATTTCGATCAGATTTGTCGATTTCAGAGAAATTTTCAAGAGAAAAAAGTTATTGTGTTACCGTCTCAAAAAAATTTTTTCCATCTCTTCTGTGGAAAAATACTGAAATTTTAGCTCTAAGACGTGATTAATTGCTTAAAAAGTCCTTGTACAATTCTATGACTTGTTGAAACAAGCTAATGTTCACCTACTTACAGCAAAATTTTGCTAAAAAAAACTTAGTTCTTATCTCAAAATCGTGTTTAAAAATTCGATAGAATTCACTTTTTTCGAAGAATTTGTGAATATAAGTTCAAACACCGTGTTTACTTGCTTGAAAATATGAAAATATATATTTTTAAAACAAACGGTTTTTCATGACCTTGGAAAAAAAGTTCAAACGCACTAAAACGCGTGCGTAGATAAAAAATAACATTAATTTCGATCAACTTTCGTGATTTTCCAGCTAGTGTTAGCAAAATCAATTTAAAAAGTTTTATTTAATCTTTAAGAAAATGTTCTTCAAATCTCAAAAAAAAAACAAAATAATTCCAATTTCGGCATATTTTGGTGGTTTTGCGAGATTCTGGTTGGAAAAGTTGGAAAAACTGCTAAAACACTTGAAGAAGAGAAGAATTATGTAGTGCTGAAGTTAACTTGATGCTTTTGTGGTCTTCTCTGGCGAAATCTCCCGAAAAAATTTTCAATCATGTCAATCCACAGGGTGACATAAACGCGTCATTTTCATGTTTAGTGACTGTACCTAGCGTTCTCGAAATAGAAAATATAAAAAAGGGTAGTAATAAAGCGATCAGTAATAAACTCGATTTTGATCAGCAAAAAATAATAAATGATTAGTATTTAATTAAAAAAAATTTTTTTAATTAATTTTTGGACAGTAAAAACTAAAAGTGATCAGTAGGTAAAATATAATATATTTAGTAATCTAATTTTAATTTGCACAGTTTAAATAATAAACGCTCAGTAGCTAGCCTTCAGACTGGAGTTTCAGCCCAGTGAACTAACAGTAAAGATACCCTCTGAACGGTTTAACTCGAAAATGTAAAACTCAAAATGTGGGATTCTAGACTCTCTAGTTTTGAAATGCTACTATTTACTGCTCATTTATTATTTTTACTTTGCATCTATTATTTTTACTGTGCATTTATTATTTTTACTGTACATTTATTATTTTACTGTGCATTTAATTTGTACCAATAAAAAAACTAGAAAAAGTAAAAATTACGTATTATGAATGCACCTAGGAAATGGTCCTACCTGTCAAAGCTTTGAGCCTTTAATTGAATAAAAGTTAATTTAATTAAGGGTATGTAACATAACCTCAAAATTGCATTGCACCATAAAAAATTATTGTCAAATTTTATATTTTATTTGGGATTTAATGAATAAAAATATAATTTTAATTAAAAATAAATTATTTTTCCCACATTTGGATTACTGCTGTCAATTACATCTCACTACTGTGTCAAGTTCGGGGGTAGGTATATATATCAATTATGTTGATTGTCTTTTGTAGAGGTCAGGCGCCCCTGTTATCGGATGGGTTGTGGGTTGTCGTTCAAAATTTGCAGTGTGATACACTTTCAAAATTACCAACATTACACAAGCAGTGTAGCACTATAACACCAAAATTACAGTACACAAATAAAGTTTATTCATAACTAAATCACAAAATTGCAACATCTAATTCACATACGGCAGCCCGCGGTTTGAGTCTGGCCTTTACACCTTTTGACTTTTTTTCAAAAATACCGTTCCTGAGCCATAAACGACTGGCAAAAACTATGACTAAAAGCAAGAAATAATTAATAGTGTAATAAATATTTGTGATATGAGACAGTTAGTTTGCTGATTGTTTATCGAATAACTGGTTACCATAAAACAAATTATTGTTATTATTCACCTGTAATTTAACATTACACAATTTGCGTTGTACGAACGACATAACTCTTGCTATAGCATTTATAAAATGCGTTTTTTGCGAGTTTGGGCGTAGAAAGTAGAATGTGCAATAAAAATAAAATTTTGATATTTAGTGTTTGAAGCGTTATTTTGGAAGTAGGACTAGTACATTCAGGATGGCGTTGGTCATAATAACAGTAAAGTGGAAACGTTATGTTAAAATCATATTTATTATCATAATATTTTACGTGTACGACATGTTGTGTAAAAAACTGATAAATTATTTGAGGCAGTGTCGCTCAGAGCATTGGTCAATTGAATATCCGGAACAGAAGTCTTTGTGTACTGTGTATAATTTATATGATGTATGTTATTAACACACCAAGTAAGGAACGACTCTAAATGATAGTTTTAATAGTGTAAGCGAACTTTTATACAGGGCTATCACTAAATCAATGAAGTCGTTGTAAAAATGATTAATTTATGTACTGGTAGCATGAGATATATTAATGAATAGTCTGAAATCGTGAGAAATATAGATACACACGCACACACGCATCTCTCCATAAATCGAAAATGTGGGCGTTATTGCCTATTAAGCTGATAGATTCGATACTCGATTCTAGCAAACGCTACATTATTCCCACATCTAAAATTTGATTAAAATTTTTACACCCATCACCATTTATAATAATTATTTTAATGTCGCATGTTCATGTTACACTCGTGTAAATAACGATGTATAGTTTACACTATGTAACATCCACATCCGGTCATAAAGTAATAACCAATCAAAATCAGTATGTGGCAACTTCTGTACGTGCGTTATTAATTACCCTGAATTATTATAAGTAGCTCAGCTTCATTCAAACATTAAGACTTGAAAACAGAAATAACAAGTTTTGTTTCATATGCCAATATATTCGCTACGCCATTATATCCACTTGATATCTGTGTAATTCAAATTTATGATCGTATTTGCATTAAATTATTCAGGAGCGGCAGCCACAAAGACGCTGCCGAAACGGTAAAACTGCAAATCTCGACTTCAAAATACAAAGTGCAATAGTCACGCAAAACACGAAGCCAACGCTAAAATTTGCCAAAACAACACAAACTCTGATCCTGTCTTAAATATTAATAACAAGTGAAAGACAATCTCTCCTCTAAACTTTTTCTCTAACTAACAATGTTTGAAACTATTAAAGATAATACCAGAGAGTAGAGCTGAGCCACATTTTTTTAATTTTGCATTTATCTACTCCAAATAACATACCAATATTTAAAAAAAGAGTTAATTTTAGCAATTTTCTTTGTTTTTCTGTTGCAGTATACTTATGATTTAATATCATGCATATATGATTAGATGATTTAACTTTATTTTTTCAATTAAAACCATAATCAGAAGAAAAATATCACAACCGGTATTTATCGCTAAACAAAACCAAATATCTCCCTAAAAAATACCCTCTTTTATTTTAATTAGATTTTTTTTAACTTTTGTCTTTAAGATTTAAATTTAATGTTCATAATATAATTTAAAAAAATGGATGTATTTTATGTGTTTTTAAAAGCTCAGTTAACCAGTTAACCAGTCCTAGCTCTTTTATAATCTATAAAAGCAGCATATGTATTTCTTTTATTTTTTTTGCTTATTACTATATCTACAGGCTGGCCTAGCCTAGATCGTGTCTTCTGTAGCTCAGTTATTATTAAATTTGGATTTTAATTAGGACGCATTTCAGGAAAATATTTTTGATTATACAAAGTGTCCCAAAAGAATATGACGTCATAATAACATTTTTTATGGCATGTTATTAGTTTTTTGTCCTGATTAGGATACTCTTTTAGCTTCTTATATATCCCTAAAAAATTCAAATCGGTTGAAGGTTTACCGTTAAAAATAAAAACCAAAAAAGATTTAACGAGTTTTTAACAAATAACTCCGAATGTTTCAGGATTTTGTTTTCACAAAAATGTTTTGTTTTTTAATTCGGCATCGATTGATATAAAAATAAACAGGGTTGAAGCCACCTTCGACTTTTATCTATTAAAAAACTTAGTTGATAAAACAGATTTAAAAAAATAACTCTAAATGTATTAGGATTTACGTTAGGATCGTAATAAGAAAAAATTTTTGTTTTCTAATTCCTCAACGAATAATGTAAAAAATAAACAAAGGTTTCCATTTAAAATTACCAAAGTAAAAAGCTCCAAAGTTATAAAAGATTGGGAGTAAATTGTGACCGATCTGTAGTAATTCAGATCAGTTCAGTCAATTTAATTAATAATAAGTCTGTTAGACATTGTTTAACACTTACCTAGACATAATGTTGTCAAAAGAGATTTTTTGTATTTTTTATTAATTTTTAAAACTACAGATGTAAAACCGATTTTTTGTTTTTATTTTTTTAACAATAATACCTAAACCGATTTGATTTTTTTAATGCAAGAAGCTAAAAGAGAGCACAAAATAATAATGTGCTAATTAAAAATTATTATTATGACGCCATATTTTTGTTGGGACACTGTATTTTAAAAATTATTTTCCTAAAATGCGTTGTACATCTACAAAATATTAAAAATCCAATTTTACTAATAATATTAGTAATAACGGCTACAGAATCAGAGCTAGATCACTCTGTATAATAAGATCTCTTTAACAACCGAATCACCCGTTAATACAACATTTGTTTATTATTTTATAAATTGTCAAAGACAATACCTAAGTAACAATGTTAAATATTTAAATCTTTTGGTTTCAAGGAACTTTGGTTTTCAATAGAATTGTTAAAGTAAAGTGTTTCAATCAAAATTTTTAACTGTATCAGTTCCAGGAGCTTTCCAATTACGTAATTTATCATTTTAGATAAAATATCATTGATTATTTAAAAAATGGCTATTCATTTTTAGTTGTTAAAGTTAATTAATTATTATGTAGTATTTAAAAGCAAACTTAATTATGTGTGATTATGATTATTAGTTTTTGACATATACTTTTTTATAATGCAGTGATAACAGTAATAATTAGACGATTGGGAATTGGCTGCGCGTAAGAAATTGTTTAGCAAGTTGATGCAGAGTTATGAAATAGCGAATTTTGTTTTCCCTTTATTAATAAATATGTATGTGGAAGTAATTGCAGTTAAAGAAAATAACGAAGATAATTGTGGCTACCATTACATCCATTAGATGTTTTGTTGAGGCAAATAAACTGATCAGTTACGAATGAACAGCTGCTAATCTGTTGTTGAAAATATGAAATGCACTGGTGCTAAATAGAGTTGCACGAAAATATTTATGTAATGGATGTAATTCACATAATTCAGTAACGACGTTTATTAATGATTAAGACATCTTGAAACATTTCCAAGTGGTTGCGGTTAGAATATGGAGTTGTTATTAGTTTTGCAGTTTCACTGCAAAAAAGTGCGCAATAATTTAGACGATCGTTAAAGTTTGAAAATCCTTTATACGAAATTATTTATGATGGCTGTCGAGTAAAATTCCACGACACAGGTACGTATACAGTAAATTGTCATCGGATCCTGCCACCTAGCCTAAATCTTGATAATCTGGACATTGTTACAACCGAAGGAAAATATTAATCTTTGTCCGCTGTCAAAATAGAACAACTAATCATTTGCACGAATTATTATTGCTCATTACAACAAATTTAATAAAAAGACTCGCACCGCAGTAATATCTATATCATATTTATGGCATCTGAGTGTGCTATATATCATTGCCAATACTGATATATGGATCGAAAGATAGAGGAATGTGCAATAGTTTAATCACGCCACGACCATAATTAAATGATCTCGGACGATTTAAATTTAAATTGATCACCTTCGCATTTCGTTTAAATTTATCGCAGCTAGAGAAATTGATTGTTTTTCGACCGCATCCATCTGGGATTTTTCAATGCGGGTCTCTAATCTCTCTAATAGCTTCGTTAGCATGTCTTTACCATGTAATAACTCCGAATTTATACCAAGACAATAGCAAGAAATTACCAACCGAACCTCTATAAAACAAACTTTCATGTTATAGTTTCTAAAACTATAAAATATATTACAATGAACATATGGTAAACAAGACCGATTTACATTCATGCGTTGCGTGTTTAAACTGCATGATATTTTGTTGCAACTCCTCTATTTATTTCGTTTCAGTTCACTTTCCATGCTTATCTGCTCAAGTCTTCATAAATCAATCAAGCAAGAGGCGATTTTGGAAAATTCGGGGGCTGTCGGTGTGAACCGCTGCATGCGTCACATTGTTTCACAAGCTGTCATCAAAATAATACCATAAATAATAGTATAATTACAGTTTGCCTTATTTTCTCAGTACGCCGAGAGTGGAACTTGTTACACAAGGGTCAGAAGTGGCTATTTTAAACCATTTACACATTTCACGTAATTTGTGTTAGAGACATAAAGCTGATAAGATCTGATTCAGTTACATGTCGGTTTGAGGTCAACATAATATTCATAAATATCCGAGAAGCTTCTTCGTAAAATAAGCACGTGCATTTTGAAAAAAATCTCGACTTTTCTCAAGTAATTTAATCGATTTTATACTAATGAAAGCGGCCCATTACATTCATCTTTTTACGTTTTATTGACGAAAAAAAGTTGTTATACATCACTGGCCATTATTGACTGTAATGAGAAAATGATGAAATCGTTTATTACTTTTGCATGTAAATTACTTTATCGCAAGCATTTTTCAGATACTCTAACGTACAATTATTAAGCTCTTCTATTTACAAATTCAGCGGACAAAAAATTACGCCTCCGGGACAAATTTTAATTGAATTACAAAATGACCAATCAAAACACATTCGCCTCTTTGCAATTTTACATCAATTTTTTACTAATTTATTCCTCTTGTAAGAATTTGTTTATGACCAATACAAATAGCTCGAAAACAACGCTTTTTCTACTAATTTATTAGCCACAACCTTGAAACGCGTTTTATTACAATGTACATTAGCCTTAATTATATTACTTAACAAATTAAGCGGCGAGCATTCTATTAATTTGGTGCCCAGTTTTCGACTTTCACCATTTGTTATATTTTCAAGCATTTATTCACTTTTATGGAAGAGAAAAATCTGTCGCCTTGTGCAAATCTGCTTAACACAGACACAGTGGTTCACTTAATTACAGTGGACATTTTCATAATTTTTCATAAAATGTCAAATCCAGTAAAGCTTCACATTTTACTCTTTTCTGTATCCATTCCCGATCGAAATTATACAGGGTCTCTAAAAAGTCTGGATACAGCTAAATATTTTCAGAACGGTTTAATAGAGCACCTTGAAATTGGGAAACAGCTAAGTGTTTTTAAATTCGGTCATCGTTTATTTTGAAAATACAAGACTAACTTGATTTTTTTAATAACACGGAGGGTCTTTAATGATTTTAAAAAAGCGTTTTTTTTAATTCAGTGATACCTTTAATTTTATTAAAACGTAAAAAATAAAATTAAAAAATTTAATTCTGGAATTCTGGAAAAGTTGGCGGTCTATCACTTGTATATTAGCCAAAAATTAATCTTGTGTGCAATAATTAGTTTAACAATAGTACATTTAAGTAAAACTGAGCGTATAAAAGCCAAGATTATTTTTTGGTCAAAGTTCCGGTAAAGAAGTAAATAGGCAAAGATAAAGACAACATTTCCAGACCTAACACAATTTTAATTTTTTGATATTTTTTTAAGTTTCGATTAAACTAAGGTATGCATCTGTTACACCATAGAAAAAAATTCTCCTCTTGAAAATACAAAATTTAACCCTTCTTGCCATTTAAAAAAATCAAGTTCGCTTCGTATTCTCAAAACAAATAGAAACAGAAATTTGATAAACATTTGGAACGATGGAATTTATATACTCTTAAGCTTATACCAAATTTCAATAAGTTTTGATGAATAGTTTTTATAATATTTAACTGTATCCATACTTTTTAGCGCCCCTGTATAGCTTTTATTGACGTTTTAGTTCATATCCGATAAAAACAAATATTTCCTTGATTATAAGAGCAGTACCTAATTAAACTATCAGGTCAGGTCAGGTCAGTTAAATAATATTTCACAGTATCCATACTTTTTAGCGCCCCTATATAGCTTTTATTGACGTTTTAATTCATATTAGATGAAAACAAATATTTCCTTGATTATAAAAGCAGTACCTAATTAAACCATCAGGTCAGTCAGGTCAGTTAAATAATATTTCACTGTATCCATACTTTTTAGCGCGCCTATATTGCTTTTATTGACGTTTTAATTCATATTCGATGAAAACAAATATTTCCTTGATTATAAGAGCAGTACCTAATTAAACCATCAGAACAGGTCAGGTCAGGTCAAGTCAGTTAAATACTATTTAACTGTATCCATACTTTTAACCCCCCTGTATAGCTTTTATTGACGTTTTAGTTCATATCCAATAAAAACAAATATTTCTTTGATTATAAGAGCAGTACCTAATTAAACCATCAGGTCAGGTCAGGTCAGTTAAATAATATTTCACTGTATCCATACTTTTTAGCGCCCCTATATAGCTTTTATTGATGTTTTAGTTCATATCCAATAAAAACAAATATTTCCTTGATTATAAGAGCAGTACCTAATTAAACCATCAGGTCAGGTCAGGTCAGTTAATATTTCACTGTATCCATACTTTTTAGCGCGCCTATATAGCTTTTATTGACGTTTTAATTCATAGTCGATGAAAACAAATATTTCCTTGATTATAAGAGCAGTACCTAATTAAACCATCAGGTCAGGTCAGGTCAGTTAAATAATATTTCACTGTATCCATGCTTTTTATCGCCCTTATATAGCTTTTATTGATGTTTTACTTCATAGTCGATGAAAACAAATATTTCCTTGATTATAAGAGCAGTACCTAATTAAACCATCAGGTCAGGTCAGGTCAGTTAAATACTATTTAACTGTATCCATACTTTTTAGCGCCCCTGTATAGCTTTTATTGACGTTTTAGTTCATATCCAATAAAAACAAATATTTCTTTGATTATAAGAGCAGTACCTAATTAAACCATCAGGTCAGGTCAGGTCAGTTAATATTTCACTGTATCCATACTTTTTAGCGCGCCTATATAGCTTTTATTGACGTTTTAATTCATAGTCGATTAAAACAAATATTTCCTTGATTATAAGAGCAGTACCTAATTAAACCATCAGGTCAGATCAGGTCAGTTAAATAATATTTCACTGTATCCATGCTTTTTATCGCCCTTATATAGCTTTTATTGATGTTTTACTTCATAGTCGATGAAAACAAATATTTCTTTGATTATAAGAGCAGTACCTAATTAAACCATCAGGTCAGGTCAGGTCAGTTAAATAATATTTCACTGTATCCATACTTTTAAGCGCCCCTATATAGCTTTTATTAATGTTTTACTTCATAGTCGATGAAAACAAATATTTCCTTGATTATAAGAGCAGTACCTAATTAAACCATCAGGTCAGGTTAGGTCAGTTAAATAATATTTCACTGTATCCATACTTTTTAGCGCCCCTATATAGCTTTTATTGACGTTTTAATTCATATTCGATGAAAACAAATATTTCGTTGATAATAAGAGTGGTACCTAATTAAACCATCAGAACAGGTCAAGTCAGGTCAGGTCAATTAAATAATATTCAACTGTATTCATACATTTTAGCGCCCCTGTATATTTTTTATTGACGTTTTAATTCATAGTAAATAAAAACAAATATTTCCTTGATAATAAGAGTAGTACCTAATGAAACCATCAGAACAGGTCTGATTCTGTATTTATAGCCTTTTTTGCGTTTGTTTGAGTTTTTCGGCCAAAAATTTACCAGTAGTTTTCAGGCTTGAAAATTGTCAGGAGTTTCCATTTTTTGTGTAATTTTTTGTAAATGAGGAGGGCGTGTCTGGCCCATTTGTTGGTAATTTCCCAGCATTAGATAATGTCCCCGCTTGGATTTTTCGTTTGATAATGGGTATGTTGGTTTATTAGTAGGAAGTGTTTATTATCCTTAACTAGGGGCAGCCAGGCTTGTGTTAATTGCGCTGTTTATTGAAAAAAGCTTTGCAGCTTGCAAGGATAAACTTGATGTCCATCAAGTATCAAGTTAATAATTTGCAAGAAATTTTTTCGTGTTTGTTATGCGTGAAGAGTAATATTAACTTGTCATTATCTGTGATTATACTTAGAAGCGGTTTTCTATTCTTTTCTTTGTGGCAATTATTTTTTTCCAGGAGAATAGTTCGGGATAAAAGTTGAACCCTTCCCAGTGTTATGCGTGACCCTTGACCTCGGCTGGCCGGCCATCTGCCACGGCAAATCACTGCCCTGTATGCAGGCTCGAAATTTATTTGCAAATAGATAACAGTTTCGATCCGATAAGGGAAACTAGCATTTCGTTGCCGTTAAGTATCATCTCTACCGTTAAGTACACACACCATGACTTGGCCATTTTTCAGTCTCATTTGCGCTTACTTATTGCAGGATATGTTGTTACACATCCAACGCCTTGACCTTAACGCGGGCAATTCGTAACTATGTGCTTGGCCCGCCCTGTATATCGCGCAATTTTCCTATTCAAATTAGAAATTACAGTTTGTGACGTCGGTTTCAAATTTTATTGTATGCATATTTTATTACACAATGTATAGGATGTATAGATAGCACCACGATTATTACACAAGCTGGCCTCAATTTCTTTATCTCTTCATTTTTAGTGACCATGACTTTCAGCTAGCACATACCAACCTACCATTGTTTATTTATTTGACAGTTATTAGCATTTGCTGAGCGATTTGGGCCTTGAATAATTGCTCCAATTTTTTACCAAAGCTCCGCCTTTTTGCAGTAACACACGAGGAATTGTCACATTTTATGGCATCGCCACTGCTCATACATATTCAACACCTAATCCAACGCATGAAAGGATGGGACGCTTTTCGGGGACTTTCCCGATAAATTAACATTAATTATGCTAAAAATAGTAAAAATCATAATAATTTATCTCGCCACTTCCATGTTTGGTACTCAGTCTTGTGACAAGTTATACATCAGCGTTAATTAATATTGTATAACTTTAAAAGAACATTTTATAGAAAATAACTGTATTTAAATGAAAAACAAGCTACGGTAATTTAGCTTTTTTAATTACTTGGTTAAACGCAAAGAGAGGATCATTTTACAACACGAGATTTATCTCAGGTATTACGACGCGTGCCCATATTGTTTATAAAGTAATTGATACTTAAAGAGTTTTGCGACTCTTTTACGACTGATAAGGAAAGCGTTAGCAAAACTCGCAGTTTTGTGGAGGCCGACAAAATCAAAAGACAAGCGCAAATATCAAATTTCTCACAGGTCCTAAAAATATTACTGTGGGCAAGCAATTGCCGAACTTCTCGGACACAAACATTACCAAGGTTGCTTTTGTCTTTTGCCAAGTGTTTACGCACGTTTTTGCGCCAAAACCCCTTCATTTCTCATCATCTCGCTGAAACAAGGTCGAAAATGACACTGTTCTGGTCTGTTTGTTATATTTACGAGTATCTTGTTTTGAAGCAAGAAATTCGCTTATTTTGTGCAATTTCGGCAAGACTGACCGAATTGGCGGCTGGAGAGCAGAATATTTTAGAAATTATTTAGTTATAACAATGGAAAAAAATTGAAATCATGGAATATTTCAGAGCAAATTTATCTTCAAATTTTCAAGATCGGGGTTTATACAAATTCGCAAAGAAAGATTGAAATTATATCGAAATTTAGACTTGTGGATTTTGAATACACGTTTTTCAGGATTTCAGGTCGAATTCTTGAGAATCTTTGAAATTAATGGTTTTAAATTTTTATTAAAATTTATTTTTTTTTATTTAATTTTATATAAATATATTTGTTGAAGGGCTTAATGGATGATAAAACATGTTTTTAATTAATTTTTTACAAATTTATTTTATTTTAATAGCGTTTAATTAAACTATAAACTATGATTAACACATTCGTATTTTTCTGTAAAATTTCAAGTTTCCCAGTTGTGGTTGAAGGGGGTATGCCCAGTTAATTTGGTATAGCAAGATAATAAAAATAATAAAAGTTAAATGTTTGTACTATTGAATGCATATTAGTTGACTTACGAACATACCTGCATAGTATAAAAATAAATTAACCTTTTGTATAATTATATGTTCTTATTAATTCAAAAAGTATCAGCTCAAAATTAATCGATAAAACAGTGACGTACACATTGGCTATTTTCTTGATGACAAATATAAAGGGTGTTCCGTTTAAACTCCACATTATAAGTATCAGGAATTCTAAAAATGATACTCATCTGAAAATTTGTTTCCAACCATAAACCGTTAGGTTCTGTTCAATGAAAATATTTTCAAAATAGCGGCAGTTCCGGTTATAGCGGAAATCGCTGTCAATTTTCTTATTAATTGGAAAGATATGTTTTTACTGCATTTTAGATTACCCGAGTTATTTTAAGAAAGTTTCTATCAGCTTTACCTAAATATCTAAATTTAGCCGTTTTCGAAATAATCAAGGTTTTTGAAAATTTTTTGGTTTGCACCTTTCACTTCAAAAACTGATAACTTTGCCAATTTTTAAAATCAGGAATAATTTTTGGTTCATTTAAAAGATTTTTCTTTATTGTTTTTACATTTCCAAAAAAGGTATTATCCCTAAATTTTTAAGGTCAAGTTTGCAAAACTTTAAACACTCAAAAACTCCCCCTTCAATTATGTTTTCGTTTTGTTGAAGAGGAAAGTAAAAATAATGTTATATTTTTGTTTAAAGTGCTTCACTTAGAGAAAAGAACTCTGTAAAAATCACTGAAAAGCTAAGGAAACCGTTCAATTCAAAACAAAGCAATCTAACTATGACCATAACTTCAAAAATATAAAAACCAAAAATTGTGGATTGTAAACTCGATTTTTAATTTTTCTAACGTTATTCAATTTAAAACTTTTAATTTCTCATTAAATTTGAGTAAGAAATCTCATACCAACAATTTTTTAGTTTTTTTAGCAGTGAGGATTCTTTTTTGCTTTTATTGATTTACCTATTGGCGGTTAACTAGACGAAAAAAAACGACGTTGATTTTTGTATACTCGTAACTTCTTTTTTTCCCTTGTTGCTAAAAGCTTTTATTTAACTTGCTTTGTTGTCTGTCTGTCTGTTTCATATTTTTGGAGCCAAATTTGAAAGGGTTCTCGTTGTCCCAATGAATTGAAATTCTGCATACTTACTTAATGTGCGTGACAATGCACCTAAAGGGGTTAGATGTGGTTTTTAAGTTTTAGGTTATGATTACAAATAGCTTTTCGATACTGTAACTTATACCAAAATTAACGGTATGTTGGTCATTGGGAAAAATTTTAATACCTAATCATTTTTATTACGTTTTGTTACAAACAAATGTCGCTATTTTTTTAATTCATTTATCTTGGACGATAGAGTAGACAGAAGAGGGGTTAGGATGTGCTTTCAATGTTAACAGTTGTTTTCTATCACATACCACTAAACAAGATTGTACAAATCAGCAAAATAAGGGTGTTACAATAATACGGCAAAACTAAATTTCGGAGAAAAAGACGTTTAGAATAGAACTAAAAAGCAATAAATAAAAAAAATAAAAAAAAATGTTTTTTTAGAAAAAAGCTTTTATTTATAAAATGCACTAAAAAGTAAAAAATATGTTTTTCTTTTCTATCAGAGGAAAATATTTTTGCTTACATATTACGATTTTAAAATTTATAAAAGCTTTGGGAACGGTCACAAGTCATAACGATACGGTATTACAGAAATGAGTACTGTTCCCAAAGCTTGTATAAATTTTAAAATCCAAATTTGTAAGCAAATAGAATAAATAATTATATTCTGATAGAATAAATAAAAACTTTTTCTAAAAAAACATTTTTCTTATTTTTTTTGTCACTAAATTTTCAATGACTGCCAAGACCTTTTAATAAAGAAACGTACTTTCGAGAAAAATTTTCGTTATTTTTATTTGGCGAAATAAACTTCGATTTGAGTGGAGAAAAAAGCTGAAGATGATTTAGACGAGAGTCCCCGGTTGCGGATGTTGGGTCTAACGGGGGCCCCAATTTGAGGCAGCATGTATGTAATTTGTGGCCCATATGTCAAGAAGAAATAATTGCAATGCGCGTTGAATAATGGGTGTAAATTAGAACGTTCCATAATAGAGATTTATTAACAATAAAAAATTTATATAGTTTGCGTCATTACGTCTAAGTATGGTTATTAAAAATTTGCGCGTTGCTCTGGCGGCAGTGAGTCCAAGTCCGCGATTTATTGTTAAATTGAATGTGCGGCCCCTCTTCACGCAAACAGCGCGCAAATCTATTTAGTAATAAGTACACAGCAATGATCTAGTTGGCGTGGAACACTAAACCGTATCATTAGTTATTTTCACGCTTGCTTAAAATTTCACGCTTGGTATTTGCTTTGGTTTTTGAGTGTTTGCTCAACGGTCACGTGGCCCTTTGTGCACAGAAACGTCGTTCATTTCAGTTAATTATTGTATTCGTAATAATTTTGTTGTGTGGGGCACAAGGGGAGAAAGTGCGGTGTGATGCAGGCTTCGGCTGGATCAATTGAATTGCCAATTTCTTATAATGCTACGTGAAATTGTATTCTATACATGTACGATGGTACTGTTTACATAATGTGCGTTCTGACAACTCGCATTGTCCGATTCGAATGCGGTTACTTTTAAAATGAAGAATTTAAGAGTTCATTCTCTTTATTCCACTTTTGTGAAGATAATCTAAAACGCTATTATTCTCATCGCAACGCTTTGATCTGCTTTTTCTAACTTCAAACCCAAGGAAAATGATTAAATCTTTATTTATTTGTTTTAATTAGCTTTAACATTCCTTTTAAGACACCATATGGTGGTGACGCTATTACAAAAATCTCCACACGAAAAGAATTCAACCTCCGGAATGGCTTTGTTTCTCGGTCAAGGCACGGACCATTTTTCCAAATTTATCCCCACACTCACCTTTTTTACACAAAGTAATAGCTGTATTAGTTATGATTTGCCTCTTTATTAGTCTCCTGCCAGAGGAAATATAAAAAGTAAATTATTATAATTGAATGTTCTTCGACTAAATTCCTAAATGCTCCCTCCGCGCGCTCCGCAACTGGACCATTTCTTCAAACACGAACAATGTTCTAAAATGATATTTCAACTGTTCCAATTGTTTCTACTAAATTCCACAAAAACCCTTGAGTTTCTTCAATTTATCAAATGATCAACCAATGTTCATACTACAGAAAGTCAAAAATTTCTGATTCTTTAATCAACCTCACATTATTACGAATTAATTTAATTTTTTAAAGTTCCAACAAATAGTTATTAATAAACTTGTTTATTTTTAATAAACGAAACTATTTAAAGCACGAACGAGCAATAGCGAGTGAGTGTCTTTAGTAGTTGAGTTTATTAATCGCCCATTAACAAACGAGTTTATTACAATATTTTTTCGTTGACCATGACAAAATTAGAAATTAATTACAAATTACAAACTGGTTAATTTAATTTTTTTCATTGCACAATTACTAACAATTATTACAAATTACAATTACCTTTTACAATTTCGAAAACATCCAAAATGATTTAAACCTAAGTATAAATCCTGACTTTCAGAACATAAACAGTGTATATATATATTTGTTCTGTTAAACAATTGTAATAATAATATTATTATAAATAACCAAAAATAATTATGGATTATTAAAATGTATGATGTTAGTCGTCATTTTTTTTGTTTAACTGGTTATTTATATCTAAATATCATCAAAACGTCAAATTCCAGTTACTTAATAAAAAAGTGTATTAATGAGGTCTATTAATACATCCTTATTTAAATAAAATTATTCATTAATATCGAAATTAATAAACGGTCAGCAAAAAAAGATTTTATTCAATGTTCACCTAAATAGTATCAAAAAATTGATTCATTAAAGGAATAATAACAAAACTCGTACTTTAATTGAATTGGGAATTTGTAAAAAGACGTTATCCGTTATATAAAAGAATTAAAGCATGTAGGTAACAACAGCAAGAAAACTGGAAGGTCCAATTTTAAATTGAAAAATTAAATTAAGTTTTTCAGAAATGTAGGATTAAAAAAATTATATTTTAAAAACATGTAGGGAAAAGTTAAAAATTAGAAAAATTATTTGTAGTTTCATATTTATTTTACTTTGCTAATAAAAAAATATTTGCTAATTGCTACTTTCAATATTTGCCATTGTAAGAAGGCGAAATAACAAACAACTGAAAAATGAAAGAAAAAAAAATACGGAAAATTGCTTAGCAGTTATGAAGTTTAGGTTTAGGTGTTCCAGCAACGCAAGTAATTATTTCACGAAATTTTGCCATACCTACATAGCAGTTTCGAGAAAGTAAATTTTCTTTAAAATCCGTTGAATTGAGCTCGGAGTTTGTAAAATCAGTTAAAAAGTGCATTAAACCAAGGTCCTATAATTTTTTGGGGAGGGTCTAAACCAATTTTAATCTGAAAATTAAATTCCGTTTTTCAGACACTTAAATCATTTTTTTAATAGCTAGCCATAATATTTTAGAAAACGTGAGGAGAAAAATATTTTTATTATTGTGATGAGTAGAATCTGACCAAAAAAATAGAAAAACAATTATTAGTTTTATTATATTTACAATATTTAAGAGACGACAAAATAATAAACAACTGAAAATTATATTAATTAAGAGTGTTTCTTCTTTTACAAACAACTTTTCGATTTCACGAAACTTCGAAAAAAATAATCCAAAAATCAATAAATTATATAGAAAACAGTGTTACTTTTGCATATTTTGAGAAAATATTTTGCGATATCGATTTTCAAAGTTTAAGATTTTCTTTACACTGCGTTTTAGTACGTTTTCTTTTATTGGTTGAATTGCTTAATAATAATTCGAAAAACGAATGGTGTTCCTTTTTAGCTCTAAGATAATAGATTTTGAAATTGTGTGTTTTGTTTTTGAGTAGCAGCTGGCGCGCGTTGTGATAAATCGTGTGACAAAATGTTGATGAAGGTAAGTATGGCTGGAGTTGGTATGGTTTTTTTGTTGGAATTTCCTGCGTTGTTTGGTATAAACAATGTCTATGTAAGTGTATAAAAATGTCGGTCGTTTACCCGCTATCAGCAGTTAATATCGTATTGGATATGTCGTTATTGATATTCTGCGATCGTCGAAACGTCAGTGGATGTCATTATAGCCACGCATTGCAGTGTTTTGCGAAGCTGGATCGCCGTTGCAACATAGCTGCACATTTTTACTTGGACATACAATTATCCGTCTACATACGTGGTGCGTGAAGCGATTTTCTTAAACACGAATTCAAAATGGCGGACAAATGTTAACTACTTTCTTACGTTTGTTTTGTGTTAGTTTTTATGAAATCCCTCGAGTAACATAGAGAAGCGTTACACGCTCTTTATCTTTTCTAATTGATGGAAAAGTTTTAATTATAAAACAATCAAATATGTCCGACAGGTCGTTAAACGAAAATGTTATCGTTCGCTTGAACTCTCGACAAAAAACCAGCGCGGATTTATTTATGAGACGCTCTGTATTTTGGAAATGACCCGAGAATGATTCGCAACTTTCGGTCCGATTTTCTCTAATAAGTCATGTTAAATTATGCACATCGCGACTTCGGGCACCTGTCAAAAACTGTAACATTTAATTATTATATAAATATTTATCTGTGTAAATTATCGCCGATGTTTTTTTCTTCCTGCGATGAACCGGTCCAGCGGCCAGGAAAATATTGACATTTACAATGTTAATTTTCGTGTAATAAGTAAGGGGATACAATTACGTATCGGGCCATCAGATGGCCCAGCAAAGACAATTTTTTCCTCGGACTCGGAGGAGGTAAAAATAAACAAGTGCCCCAAACAGAATGTGTGGCAACATACCAGACATACCAACGAATTCACATTTGCTTTCGGCTCAAAAACCACAAAGATGCCTAAAAGAGATACTATGGACATATAAAGTGTATATAGCACGCAGACAAATATTAAAAGTGTCCACTTTATCTAATCGACGATCGGAGGAAAGCCCGCTTAAGCCCGAAAAAATATTTTATAAATCATATATTCATAACCTTAAACACACTAATTTCATGCATGATAATATCTAGACGGAGTCTGCTCGGAAATGTGAAGGCCACCGAAGGACATGTTTATTTTACCACGCCAGTAAGCGCAATTTTCGCACAAAAATACACCAAACTCGGACAACTAATGCGATTTTATCGCCCATCAAATGGCGAAATAAATCCATCAAACTTAACATTTTGAAATTAACAAAAGACACACATCAAAAATGTACTTGACCTTTTCGCAAAACGGAACGAAAACAAGAGCAATTAACCTCACTGCAAGACCTTTAATATCATAGAAGCGTTTTAATTGAGCCGCCTGGCGATAAATTTTGGTTTCGTTAAATATTCAAATGGTCCTTTATTTAGCCTTAAAACCAAATGAAATATATTGCTTCGGAGCTTCAAACGCTAGCTGGACCGTACAAAAAAGGAAAATCAAATAGTGACTAATGAGATTCGAGTGTTTACAGTAATGGTGAAGGGGGGGACATGACTCTTGAAATTGTTCGATGGAGTGCCCATTTGCACCACCTATCCCAAAAGCCAAAATCAATTCGACGTAGTTTATATGCACGAGTAATATTTTTTTCGAGTGCCTTAAGTATGATGGCTCTCATTAAATATCGGACGAATATAAGCTATCTACCTGTTTATTTTTTGTTAGTGTTTTTATCTCTGTCATGTTTCTTATTGGTCCAGAGTGGTCTCTGTTTGCTGCATCAGGGCTTCGTGGTAAACAACCGAGATCTCACTAAAGTTACGGACGCCCATTAGTTGAGATTTTTTATGGTTATTTTCTTAACCCTTTCGGTACAGTCTGACGAAAGTTTCTGTTTGGATAGGTCAAAGCAGGTGGAGAAACCCCACCGCATTTTTGTTAACAAATTTTTAAGCGAAACTCTAGCGACACACTATTTGATGGGTTCGTCGCTTGACGCATCGTTGGAGTCTCCACGTTCTGAGGCCAATTTAAGTAATTTGGGGGTGTGTTGAGTGTGAGGGGTTGGTAGGTGTTGAAATGTCAAAACGAAGCGTACTTTTAACACGCATTATAAGCGCGCGCAGTATTTGAGAATGTTGGAATAGCTCGAGGCATGTCTGGGCTTATACTTTTACTTCTTATTGTTCCTATTTTCCGTCATTCTTTTTTCGATCGTTTTATGTGTTGTTCTCTGTTGTTGGCTTCGGCTATCTGAGTCTGTTTGATCGTCGTGCACCGTCGTCGTCTTTGTCGGTTTCGGGTCGCGGGCATTCGTCCATCCTTCTCTTGGGATGAGATTCCCGCGATCTACCTGGACAGCGGCCATGATTCCACCAGTGTTCGATGCTGCCCTCGCACTCAGCTGAGTGGAATCAGCGGCGCCCAATGGACTCCCACGTGCAGTGAGTTGGACGGAGAGGGCCTGAGCTGTCGGGTGGTGTCGCTGCGGGGGCCCGGAGGCGACTCGGCTACGAACACAGCGAGCGGCCTTCGAAGCAAGCAAAGACACAAGTCTTGGGGCCGGCATTCACTTTCCCTGCGCCCGAGTAAGACGGAGAACCGAACGCAAGCCCGAGATGGTCTTTGGCTTCGATTGGCTTTGAGCTGCCGCAACTAACAGTCAGTAGAGTATTAGTTCGAAACACCTGTAGACGCTAGCATGTGATTGAAAGTAGAGGCCCGACGAGACAAATATGTTGGCAAAACGTGGGGGACACGGACCTGGACAGTGTGCAGCAGTGTAGTGAGTTTGTGTCGCCAAAACAAAGGACTTCACGCGAGGTAATTAGAACAATCGCACCAAAAACACGCACACTAGCACGTTGTCGTCCAAAAACTAGTTTCGGCCAACAGTCCGCACTTAATTGGCCAGGTTGCGGTGCTAGGCGTAAGCGTGCTCACTTGCACCTAGTTGCTTTCAATATTGAACGATTACAATAGTACCTGTTATCCAGAAGCCGGCAGACCTGTTCATCAACTATTGCTCACACTTGATCTTGAATGGCGACTCGGTACGCCCCTACTAGTTTACCTGGTCTGAGGTCTGCCCTTGCACTCTTCTGGCGCCGCTTGTCTAGCATTTGAACCTATCTCACTACTTTTGGGGAAAATCTACCATTTACTCACCATTTTACCTGACATTTAACTTAATTCAACCCACACATACAATCCTGACAAAGGACCATGCTTTGTTGACTCGATCCTGGGGTACACAATTGGACTAAATCCAATGATTTTAACTTATCGTAAAAACAAAACCGGCACGCTTCTCGGTATTTGAACTTTTAACCATTTTCTAGCCGTTTTTGCGTAATGACAAGATGCTGACTCGAACCAAATCACTATTCTATCACGTGCCGAAAACTGCGAATGAGCACTATGGCCTTTTGTCATTATGTTAGGTGTGGGTTTAATTAAGTTTGACTCGATTACACAACAGGTCATCCCAGGAGCATCAAATAAATATAAAACAAAAAACAATATCTAATTGTTGTTTGTTGTAACAAATTAAATATGAAATTACTTAAATATAAAAAACTTAACTTGAGTAGTAGTTAATTAATTATTGGAACAAATGATAACACTGGTTTACAGTATATTTTTTGATTCAGAATTTTTTTATGTTGTTAAGTAACTACGGGACGCTGATTTCAAAATAGCCAACAGATTTTTTCTATCAGCTCTAGTTTTCCAGATATAGGTAACACATTTTAACATTTATTTAGAAAAATGCACATAGCTTGTTTAATCATCTGTTGCCTCAGATTTTTTGTTGTTGTTGGACCCTGATTTCAAAACTGTCAACAAATTTTTCTAACCGGCTACTGATAAATTTTTAAATTGGACAAGATGTCAATAGAAGAAGAGAATAGACAAAGGAGTAACAATGCGATGTTAAAAAATTCTGATTTGATCGAAAAGGGGTTTCCAGGGGAAATGTTTGTAAAGTGGTGATTAGAGTAATTCGGTTGTTGTTTGTTGGAAGCGCCAACCCAATCAGGTGCGAATCGCTGGCGATTGGCTCGAATTTGAAATCAGATGCGTGCGTATGGCGCGCGTCAAAGAGTCGCGAGTTGAAATCGAAATTTCGGTCGTATTGGGGCAATTGTACAGTTATTAGAACCGGTTGGAGGCAGCGGAGCCACCCCCTCGGCACAATCCGAGCCCCATATGCCCGTCAAACCAGCTCTGACGGCACGTGGAGGTTCCGGTTTGCTACCGTCTGGTGTTTACTGCCACCTCCTCCGGCTCCTAGCCTCGTTTCCTCATCTTGAAGCAGACTTTTTTGGATCTTCCAAAATAATAGACTTGATCTAAACCGGTACTTGTAGTAAGCATGAATCGGTTGTAGTACGAGCATGCCGCGTCAAAAGCTCATTTTCTTTTCTAGATCACCCACCATCAGCCATACAAGTGCCATACCGAACAATCATACGTAAAAAGTGCAATCGCGTTAAGTGACTGTGATAAAAACTCAAGCCATAATGACTCGCCGAAACATGGAAGATATGCCTTTGAATTCGTCGCCATCGCTCGAAGCCGACGGGAGCATGATGTCTCCTCCGCCGCCGCAAGCCTCGCCAGCCGACCGCTCGCCACACCAAGACCCTCCGGAGTCTCCGGCGATGCTGGCCACCATGACCCCCGTGAACGTGATCGAGCTCAAGAAGGAGATGGAGGAGGAAAGTGCCATGGCAAGGGCCCCGCTGTACGCCCAAGTCAAAACCGAAGTCATCTCCTACGACAAAGACGAACTCTACGCGCAACCGCTCCCCGACAAGAACGACACCCCCATCGACCTGATCTACGAAGATGGCAACAAGACCGTCATCTACACCACCGCGTTCGACCAGAAAAGCCTCGAAATTTACTCGGCCGATAACGGGGGCGAAATCACCATCAATAATTTAAGTGCCCATCAGATTCACAGCGAGGGGTTAATCGACGGGAATTCGGGCGCGATCGCGGGGGGAGAACCCACCGGGAGTCCCCCGGGGACAGTGTCAGTGGTACTGCAGGGAAACCAGGGACTTCTCCAATACCCGACTCAGAGTCAAGTGCCCACCGTTTTGGTCCTTTCCGAGATGACGGAGGACGAGGGAGTGCCCGTTATTGGACTCAGGTAAATAATTACCCAACCACGAAATCACCCCAAACGACACCAAATTATTCGTTTAGGCGCACAGGTGCCAAGGTCGACTAAGGTCAACCGAGACGATGTAAACAAAATTTAACTCGGTTTTTAATTAGAATTCATGTAAAATTCACTCTTCTTGTTTACCACGGGCAACGGTTTGATTGCGCGTTTGCAAACTAATGTTTTATTCGCGGTTGAAGGTGATTTTGAAGCACTCTAGCATCTCATCTCGGCAATAAAAGAGGCAGCCAGGCAACACCGTATTTGACTGGGCCTTACAAATATTTCAAGGTTAAATATTATAGTCTAATAACTGAGTCTGTTGCTGTGACTACAACTAATTGTTAGTTTCACTATTATACCGCAACGGCAGACACGTCTGTAAAAATACAACCGATTCGATTCACTTTTGGTCTAATAATACCAAAATGACGCGATTTTTTCTTGGCTGGATATATTTTACATGGACCAGCGACTATTACCTATTATAAATATTTTAATGTGTGCCTTAACGAAGTAAAAGTTGAGACGCCATTAAATTTGGTATTTCAGCAATTTTGCCACGAGGGTTTCCAATTTTCCGTTTCGTAATAAGTACTTTCTGATTCATCATTGTACCCAGTTTTGGCCTTCACTTTTTCAAAATTCCCTAATTTTTCGTAATCCAATACTTCACAGTCTTTAATTTGAAAATTTCCTATGTTCTACTAAAGTCTATTGTATTTTTTCTTACTCTTTCTTTCTTTCTCTATTATTTTTTTTAATTAATTTTATTACAAGTATCTTAAAAAAATTCAAATACAGCGTGCTCAAAAAATGGCGCACCAACTCAATGGTGTGTGGTAGAGAACTGGTTACATATAAAGGTAAAAATAGTAAAAAAATTCTTTGTATTAAAGTTATTGATAAATAACGGATTTTAGATAAATAATATGTGGCAACGTTGTCTAACAGTCATGATCGCAATAGAATTTGAGCAACAATAAAAATAAATTATTTTTGAAACGGTTTCCTAGGAAATAATTCCCAGTGTTGGCACATCTACACATTGTGATTTTTTTGATGAATTTTAATTTTTTTAAATTAAAAAAACTGCTAAAATGTGATAGTAAATTTAAAAATAATTATTCATCGTTTTGTTACGGAACGATTACCTGGTATGAAACATGAAAATATAAAAAAATAATGAAAACTAAAGAAGTTAACACAATAAGTTTGTAGCTCCAGATTTTTTAAAATATGACTTTAGGAATTTTTTCAACATTTTTCCCGTAATCTGCACTTGCTTCTCAATAACGTACCACTGAGTTGGTGCGCCAGTTTTTGGGCACCCTGTATATAGCGATTTTTAAATTTTCACTTACTAACCACCTTATAAAAGATTTGGCAGGCAGGTCGTAAAAATGTTGAGCTGATGGCAGAGTGGTGAGGCTTTGGCAATTGTATTTCCAAACAAAACAATTTTAAATAATTCTAATAACAGACAAAAATTAAAAAATGTATTTCGCTAAGAATTATAACGCTTTAGATTTTAAACACGCCAGGTAAAATTTTGCAGTTTGAAAACATTTTTTTTTATATTTAACTCTGCCATAAACGACCCAAAAAGTTAAATGCCCTTAAAAATCGCTATATCGTTTGTGACTCTTTAGTACCTACATATTTCTAGACCACTTTTTAATCTTAGCAACTGTCTTCTGTAACTCTCTATTTTGAAAAGTTTTTAGATTTTTTAAATGTCTTTCTCATTCTTTGGCTTTGTACAAGACTAGCAATTTTTAAGCCAATTACATAATTACAAATTACGACTTATGTAATTCCTTAATCACTTTAAATAGTAGTTATTTATAAGGGCCGTACATTGCCCAATAATTCCCCTGATAGATAAAAAATAATTTTTTCTTCATAAAATAAACTTCTATAAAAAATAAAATTTTTGGCGCTATTGACTTTTTGTTATAAAAAATTGTTTTATAAAAATGAATTAAAAAAGTAAAATTTTGGACGAATTGTAAAAAAAACGAAGAAAACACTTTTAGTTTTGGTTCCGCCAAAGTCTGACACAATGCACAAGAAGGAATGAATTGTATGAAAAACTGACTGGAGAGAAGTAAGGATTCATAATTCCCTCCTTAAAGTCCCAAGGGAATTATGAACACCGTTTTGATTTCCGTAACTAAGACAATATTTGACTACAATAGATTAGTAAGAAATAAAATGCATTAATAATTTTTTTTAATTTTTGGATTCTCTCCCTCGAGAGAATTTTTTTGAGAATTTCTTTTTTTTCAAAGTTCATTATAAAATCTTTTCTTCTTTTTTGTTAACCTTCCACTGTCTTTTTGCAGTACTGACCATTCTTATTTAATCTTCTCAAGACATTGCACCACACTGTTGCACAAACTTTTTGACTACTTCTAGAACTTTTTAATTGCCATTTGTCAACACTTCACATTTAGTGGCGACCTTTGTGTTAAAACGCAAAACCGTTTCAAGATTATCAAAAAAGTTTTTGGTACATTTAATTCGATTAAACTACACTTTTTAATTACATAAAAGGAAAATTTTAGCGAATTACTTCATTTTGGCCTCCACCTTTACAAAATTTTGAGATTTGTCAAGGAAGTGTGAAATATTGGCTGGAGGCAGGAGTAACAACCTATAAATTACAAACGTGTCAGATTCGCAAGAGAGGATCTACACATATGCAAATTGTATTTTTACGAACTTTTTCGTAGTGACATTTCAATTCATCTTGAACGAACTATATGTGTTTTGCTTTCAGTGTAGATTTATTGGTGATATTTACATTATATGCGTAATGTATTAACAAAAATGGAAAATGCTTAGTCACAGTGGAGAAACTGAGCTATTTATAACATCTATAACCGATACAATTAACGTACACGTGAAGAGCTTTCACGCTGAATGGTCAAGCCTATTTTGTGGAAACCGAATGGTTTTGATTAAAAATAGTGTGGAATTAAGTCAAGCCGGGATTATTCATTGATAGAATTTTATTAATAACAAAGAAACGAGCCGTGTAAAGTACGAAATGCAGAGAGTAATCTGCAGTTACTACACATTATGAAAACATTGAAACGCCTTCAGTCACGAACTTCGAAAAATAGCCATTCCATTTTTGGTACGTCTGCCCTTGAGCAATCATGAAGAATCTATAATATGCGGCTGTTGATGGTTAATATCCAGTCTCCATCGCACCGAACTCCTGTATTTCGCTCGAATCCAGACATCTTGTCACAAAAATAGTTGAGTAAACAAGTCAAGGTTTGGGCTATCACCATTATTTCTCAATATGTTTATTGCAATTAAGCACTCATTATCAACCATTAGCCTAATCTTTGAGGAATTGTCGGCTTGGTGACACTAACTAAAATCTCCACAATTAGCATTTTCCGCATGCACCGTTATTTGGCATTAAACAAATATTTGACATTTGAATGAATGGCATTTGCGGTTGCATCAAGCCGAAGAAAGTTTTCCCGAGTGCGTCTGTGTGATTTTGATTAATTTTCAATGGCACCATTTGCATCTACGCAGTCGAGGTTATAAATTTTCCTTTCCTTGTATGCATCTTCTGTAATAAATAGCAATCAAAGTTTGAATAAGCGTCAGGCCCCACGAACAAAAACCTATTCACTTAGCAACTAGGTTGTGTGTGTGTGTGTGTGTGTGTGTGTGTGCTTGCTTAATTGTGAGTCGAGAGCAAAAGGATACGTCTGGAGCAAGCGAACCCAAATAAACCAAGACAACCGAAGTCATTGGTAATAAATAAAGTGTTATTATGTAGAGCAATATTATTGCTCAATAAATCAGCAATTCCAACGAATGCAATTCTGCATATGAATACAGTGTAAAAGGTGATTTAATTGCCAATTAGGGCGACTTTCGGTTTTTTGCAAATGACACTTTTTGCGAAAAAAACCGCATTTTTACTCGCAATTACACCGGCACTCTGTTTGTTACAAATTATTTATAACGATTTGCATAAACACCAATTAGCTTTAATGTGCCATTAAATATTATTAAAATATCAAGAACGCCACGCAATTATTGTTATTAATACCGCCTTTTAAAATTTTCAACATTTTATTACAACTATTTGCACACAATATGAATTATGTGCTCCATTTTGCACCAAGACACTTCCAGGATCTAATACGTATGCTAATTAATTAAAAATTCCATCAATCCCGGGATTATTCAACCCAAGTCGGCCATTTACAACCTCCAGATGGGTGTCATGTAATTTAGGAAAGAGCCAATCGCAGCCATGCTGCGACGACTAAAATTCATTTAAAACTTCGTGACTCATGATTTCGCTTCTTCGAAACGTGATAGATAAGTCTAATTATCGCATATCCGAAGAATAGTTTCGGCAGTGATAATCACAAGATTTATTACGGCTTTTAAGTGCTGCTCCGGAAATTGTGATTTTGCGAGATGAGAGCTAAAAATATCGAGATGTGGGTACAGAGAGATCCAACGGTTGACCATGAACTTAACGTTCGTTAGATGTATCTTCGAACCCTTTCAACCGATCCGACGAAACGAATTCGATTTTATTTCTCGATTTGAATAATCTGTGCGAATTTCCCCAATATTAAACGAGGCTTAATAATTAGTTAATTACACAAAACACCGGCGCGTATTGCAATATAGTTCTGGGTGAATGTAATGGCAGTATGTAAAAATTCACAAGGACTTTCTATTACGGCAATAACCATTAATAAAAAAGTACCCACCTAACAATTATAAATTATTGTCATATAACTTTTTACCTATTGTAAATGTTCCTCTCGGTCATAAGAGCCAGGTTCAAGGTAAAGTAGGTAAAATAATATAATGAACGACGCTTCGCGCGCCTGTTGTGAACACCTGAATAAATCTACGCTTGCGCTCTGGAGACTTTTTAATTGTGTGGGCTGATATCCGGGTCTCTCGTTGAAATCTCCTCTGAACTCTTGCTTTTCAACCCGAAAACTACCCAAAACGTCGGTTTATTTCACAAATTCAAGGACTGTTGTGACTTCAACGCTCGATAAAGCTCGAATCATTTCTGCATTAGCATTACCATAATAATTGCTTAAGGCTATATATGTTTAGACTGGCCGATACGTTTTACGCCGGGAAAAATACATTTGCTGCGTATTTCGAGGCGTCTCGACACTCATTTGCTTAATTATTTTATTTGCAAAGAAAAAAACATTCTGTTTCAAACAAATTTCTTGTTTGTTTGCTTCTTTACTTCTATTTGTTTCTACTTTTTAAAACAATAATTGCTTAAGATAAGACAATATGTCTAGGGAAATAAAACTTTAGATTTCATTTAAAAAATACTTCTAATAGGCAAAAGTGCTACTTGATATTTATTTGAATATACAAAATATTTGTTTCAGTTGCTGCGGTTCATATTTCGTTTACTGAAAGTGATATTCTGTTTTAAATGTCAAAATTATTTTTTTAAGAAATATGCATTTCCATTGTTGGTTCAATATTTATTTAAATCCACAAAATTACCTATTCGTAGTTTCAAATAGGTTTATTGGTTGGTGCTTAAAAAAATATTTTTCTAAACAAGGTGTTTCAAGAAAATTCAAAAGTGTCGGACGAATGGTGATAAAGGAAGTTCAATTAAGCATAAAAATTAAGTTCAATCAACTTAATTTTTTATTTTTAATAACTATATATTTTTTAACTTGTTTCCTTAGCAACGGTATCTATTGTTGCTCTTTTGTTTCCTGTGATGTCGAATTTGCAAGTTTTTTAATTGTTTCGTGCATTATAAGACATTAATTGTTGATTGTTATTAGAGCTGTTGTTTACGCTAACTAAGAGCTTTATCTCATGAAAAACGGCTTAAACAATTTTTTGTAATAGGAACTTTCAATTCAGTTTCATGTTCTTTATCACCACCTGAGAGATTGTCCGGCACTTTTGAATCACCCTGTATAGTAAAAAATTAACGGTGTACTCTTAAGTAAGACATGAATATGAAACAACGAATTTTATACATTGGAAATTTTTTAACTTTTGTAGCAGCTAAGACTATGAAATTTTGTACATAAGCCAAATCGTCCATTTTCTACCTATTTAATTATTTCAAATAAATTAAGGAGAAGATCAAAAGATTTGGGCAAAAAATTAATGATTGTGTAATAGGTTAATTAAATGTTTATCAGTTAATCTCGCATTAAATGCGACTTTTCTGAGGTGCTAACGTTTCTATTAATTGTTACAATCACTTTATTTTAATTTTGTTGTGGTTAATGAATTATTTACAAATACGGAACGAAAAGTATAAACAAGTGACGTGCAGCGTGTTTATGTTATTTGACAAATTTTTATTTTTGCGGTGTGACAGTTTGATCGAATTGAATTCTCACGGTTGCGATCATTGATAATCCTTGTCATGGGTTGACATAGGACGAGTTTGATTAATTGTTTATGGTAACTAGAGGTCGAGATTAAGATAGCAAGGGGTGGAAAATCTCAAATTAATTGCTGTCAGGGAAATTTTCGATCAGTTTCGAATGCGCAGGGTGTGGGTAATTTTTGAGAGAGGAAGCTTGTTAGAACCAGCGTGGGTTTTAATAAATTTGATATATGCCGTCCTTAGTAAGGCGTTCATTATCAATAACACGTAAAATATAGCGCAATAACAATAAATCTTGGTAAACATTTGTGCAAGTGTCTTAATTATGATAAAACGCGACTTTGGCTAGATGCTGAGGTTGCAGATGCGACGTCCATTCATTGTATAAATCAATCCACACATGATTAGTTGCTTGCTATAAATAAACCCGTTTTAGCCTCAACGCAAACGGTAACGGGTAGTGGCGCTCGCCCTAAGCTCTGAAACGACTTAACCTTGCCGTCTCAGAGGTCACAACAATTGTCAAATGTGCCCGGATTTTACCGACCTTTCAGCGGTGCCATTACGCAAATCGTTTCAACTAGGTTTCATCACAGTTTGGTAAATTGCTATCCCTGCGCTGATTACAGGTTACATCGATCGATTTTTGATCAATGTGTTTAACAAGACCTCACTAAAATCATAGGTTACTTTACTTCCTTCTACTGCTACCAATTTTCACAAAGTCCTTCGACGGTAATTACGATGCTACCAGCCATGGAGACCAGATTTATCGCACCATCTTATTTATGTTTGTTTTATTCGTTTTTATTTCCCAAAGTGAACCAAACCCAAACAATTTAATTTGTTTTTCTATGCAGATTTATCATTTTATTTACTTTGACCGAGGCAGTATAATTTTCTCATTAATCTGGGAAAAATCAATTCGTTTCCTTACCTTTTTTTTCTTAATTTATTATCTCGCTTCAGTAATTACATATGTAAATTATCAAAACCCGCTGATAAAATCTAATTTTAACTACCCACTTGGAACAATTTGAATAATTTAGAAATTTAGAAAAAACATTAAATAAGTTGAAGACTACATTAGGCCAATTGTTTGAAAGTGATCCATTTGTGGCTGAGGTGTTGATGGTGGGCACAGTTGTAAAAGTGAAATTTGAGATATATGTCGTGTCGGTTGATGTAACATTTTGTTGGATTTCCGCGTGTAATTCGATGTATTTGGGTTAACTAAAATGAGTCTTAATGTTAATTAAGATAATATTGAGTGGAGGTATTTATGGTCGAATTACATGTTTTTATGTCCTGGGATGAAGTGTATTCTTGGCTACTTTCAAATTAATTAATAATTTAACGGTTAAGGTTTATAGTAATTATTGGAAATGAGTGATCAGGTTTGTAGCCGAAAGCGATCGTATCTGTCGATCAATCAGAATTTTTGGAGTATGTGTATGCGGTACGGGAGAGGAAGTCAAAATGTGCGCATGATTTTGAAATCGCCCTTCACCTTTTTTAGAATATTCCTCGGTAACTGGTATCATTAATTGGTTTGAGTGTTGTTTATTTAGTGGGCTGTTGAATATATGAATACATTGGGTGTGGTAACTGTATCAGTACAAAACAATTAAGAATGTTTCCCGTCGACCAATCAGGAGTACCTTACGCGATACAAACTGTCACACAATCCGAATTATATGACATGGCAATAAAGTGCTTAATTGAAAACTAGATAATGTAATGACAGTCTCCGGACTCATCTAACAACTTATCTTAGGGCACTATTTATTTCCTAATAAGAATTTATTTGCATATAAATCGACATATTCTGATTACGCAATTTTTTCACCGATTGAGATGTAAGTTACTTTGACGGTAATCTGTTAACTGACACTTAGATCCGAGAATAACAAATAAATTTACTTCTTTACAACCTCATTTATTGCCAACGTCCTTTTCAACTCAAAAGTCTTAATTTTAATTTACTATAATGACGCAAGATCATCGGACCACATTTATATGTATCGATAAGCAGAATTAACACATGCATTTCACTCCCATTATTATCCAACTCACAGCAACCCATTAACTTATTCATTTATTCAAATGCGAACAGCAAAACAAAACCATTAAAATCGAAAACATTCCATCCAATTTGATCGCTTTACTCCAACCACACTCAAATTCGCGCCCTCGCTCAAAACTGCGGAAAATGCAGCAATTTGTGAGCGTGCTGCGTCGTACGGAGCTGAATGGGATAGTAGTGATCTTGGCAGGTTAAAAAGTGGCATTCTGTACCACGTTATTATAATAATAAATAACAGGTACAAAACCTGATTTAAGTATTGAATGATCGTACCTAGCTCCAAAACTAGCTAAGAAACCAGTTATAATAGAGTAAACCTCTACAAAAAGCATGTTGAGGTAGGTTTCAATAATGCAACTGGTTAAAGAGTAACTGTCGGGGTGTCCCAAACTGGAATATCAACTGGCTCTCACCCACACTTGACCAACTTGATCTTCCTCTTTACATTTCCATTGCGGCATTCCACTACGGGTTTAACGATTACTACACCAGTATTCAACTATTATTATGATTATTCTGTTGTCCTTCCTAGTAACCTTGTCTGTCGTGGTCGACGTCTTCTTCCACGCTTCACGTGAACTTAAATGCCTCTATTTTTGAATTACGCATCCGAATTTCTGCTGATTTTGCGCCCGATAACGGGGCTATTATTTCAGCCAAACGCGAGATAAGTGGCTAAACGATTTCGTGACGTGTTAACGTTTTAATTTTAATATGTCATTGAAATACATTATAAAATATGGCTTTTATTCAAAGGTTGTATAAATTATTTTCATGATGGATAATAACTACTAAGGCAAAAGCGTTTTTATTAGTATTTTCTACGTCATTTGTATTTATCACATATTTGCTCATCCCACACAGCCATAACAACAGCGTTATCAAAGTTTTATGGTCCCCGAGCTTTCATATAATAAAATGGACCATGAAAAGCCGCTTACGTCACCGAATGCATTTTTCCAATCTTTTATTAGTGTCATAGGTCAATGCCTGCGGATATTTATAAATAATTGGACAAAATTTGCCCAAATGATTAGCAACCTTCCGCTAACCAAATTTGTTAGAAAGTGCTAATTTTTAGCGCAAATGTGCAAGTAACCCAAAACTAGTTTGAGAGGGAACTTAGGTACTCGTACCTGCGCCTCCGGGTCCCAACCCTTCTCACAGGACTATTGTCCTTTTAATAAATGATTTATATGCATAGAGATGTTCGACGCATGTTTATTTAGTCCTGTCGACAAATTGTAACAGCAATTTTTTCGAATAAATGTCACGTCCCTCGGAAAAATCCAAGATCAGATCTGTTTTGATACATTCAAATGACGTACTTAAGCACTATTTTGTAATCACGATTATTCTACGATGGCCTTCAATGAGAATTTCAAATTCAAATTTATTTGCATAATTCGGTCATATAAGACATAATTAAAACAATTAAATTATTCCGAATTTGTTTACAGTTAAGTCGCATGTGAAAAACACTGACTCTATTAAATTAATCCTGGCGTTTCATCAATGTCACTAGGGGACCATCAGGTAACAAAACCAACGGACTTTTACCAGCCTCTGCCTGGCGCCCTCTTGCCGAGATTTTGAGCAAAACTTGTGAAACTTAATCCGTATAAAAGCTTGCGCAATTACGTGTAGTCCCGCCTCAATCGCAGAAAATGTCTTAATATAAGTAGCTTAACATATTTCATTCAGCTACGAATTTCAAAATCGATAAAATATATATTTAATTAACACACTAAAATAATCGACAACTGAATTTTGTGAAAGTTAATACACTTGGACCACTTATTGATAAATAGCTCTCATTTAAATGACACCACGTAATGAATATTATTACATTAAAAAATAAATAAAAGAGCAACGGTCAGATTTTCGAAATCGCTGAGGCAGCTCTAATTCAGATAACGGAAACGCGCGAAATCGAGACAATGTTGTGATTAATGGTAATGACACACTCTTCCTCATCCTAAAGTGCTAAATGATGATTTATGTTTTTGTTGCAGGTACGTTCTGTGCAAAGCCTATCAAACCGTAAGTATGAATCGGTGGCCAATGAGACGAAACAAATTTTTTCCTCATCAGTGCATAACATAAATTATCTAAGATCTGATTGCGCAAATATTAAAAGAAATTGCTTGTAGTATGCGAGTGTGAGCGAGACTTTGACATTTTATTCACAAAGGTTGACTATCTTATGGGTCTCTTGTCATTAATTCCAGATGACAGGCATAATATCAATCCATCGATCTAATTTTTATGCACTTCACTTCACTTTTTGATGGCTTAATCCATCTTGACGTTTGTCTAGAAACTTTGAAAATTAAAATAATCCTCTTTGGGAACTCGACAGAAAAGCTGATCACATTTTCAAAACCACTTAATCGACCAAATCGAGTCACGATTTTTGTTTTTAATATCACTTAAAAGTGGGCGACATCAGGAAGTGATTATTTAACATCGAGTGAACTTTGGTATTAACTTTACACAAAATGTTATCATTATGCAGCTTTTCTAAAACACTGTTGTAAATGTAAAAATAATGTTTTTTCCTGGAAATAATTAATATCTAATTATCGTGGTTTTTAATGAACTGACAGAGTCGTTTGCTGATTTTATAGTTGACGTTTAGTGTTCATTACTTGTGTCATTTCTGACGAAAACTAATTTATTAATTGTCCAATTCAAACAAGCACTAATGAAAATTTATTAGCCAGTTGATAGTTTTCGCGCAAATTTGACGAACAACGGAAATTGTTTAAGTTAGATCGGCCCGCATTTGCATATCGATTTCGCAAATTGGTTTTACCACATTGTGCTACATTTTGACGTTAACGAAACTCGTCGGTCGAATTTAAAAAGCCATTCTCTTTGCACGATATTTAGGGCAATGAAAAGGTAAATTTCCGGCAATAAGAAAAATAAAACATCGTCTGAGTAAAGTACGACCTTTACTGCAACCTTATTTGGGCCACTCTTTAATTTAAGTTTTTTTGCATATTCCGACATTTCTCATACAGCTCATTAAAACGCATGCTTGCTGCATTTCTTGCAGGAACATTTAACAAAGTTATTACGATGCTTATTTAATCTTTCGCATATAAATACCTAAAATTGTAACAACATTTTTACCGCAAACCCCATCCGTTTTCGGACAACTTATCGCATAAATCATCCACCACGCGACCATTTTTCACCTAACTGCTTAATTAAAACTCACTCCGAAATTTAAACAAATATCAAGGACCCCTCCGCCCCGCAAACGTGATTTAAGCGATATTTACATGTAATTACGATTTGTGTGTCTGCTTTTTCATTTATCATTTATTTCTTTTAAAGTGTTTTTTATTTTGCTTCGCGGCTGAAAAGTATATAAGAGCAAAAACTTGTTTTCGGCTGTTCAGGTATAGGTCATTCCACTCGCTTATGCACCACGCATGCTCCAAGGATCCTGCATTCTCTGCAGTTTAACTCAGGACCCCAAAAACGGACCAATTGGACTCCCATTAGAACTTTAACTGACTCTAACTCACGCCAAACGCAGCGATAACTTGGGGAATGTCACCAATTTGACAGATTTTTTACCAAAAGTCCAGGTTTAAATATTGGGAGCTTGCGAGAGACAAAGCTCATTGTCTTGCGTTTAATTTATTTTTATCTCCTTGTCACTCACATAAATACCAAGTGAATGGGATACAGTTTTGTACGTTTTTTAAATTCTTAACAAGTAAATAAATCGCAATTAGATAATAGTAATAAGTAGTAACAACAAAAGCGCTAGTTAACAATACGCCTTTCATAATTATTTGAAGCAATTATAGTCATGATTTCGCATTAAGTTAAAAATACTAAGTTGGCTTCTGAGGTAATTTTCTAACTCCAAATCCGCCTTTCTATTGGTAATTAATTTTTAATAATTGTCAATTTTAAAGGCGTTTCAAATTTATGGCAAAAATTTCGCTTTGGTTACGTATGTCGATCAAAAATTTCTATAATTATGAAAATCAAATTTTGGGATGGTGGTATTAAGGCGAGCTTTTATTAAAAAATTCCTGGAAGTCAGTTGCCTCAGGTCTTCAGCAACTGGAAGAAAAAAAGTTATGACTATATTAATTACGCATAATGATACGTTGTGGTAAATTGGGAGTTTTGGGTTTGTGATCGATTTTTGGCTACCAAAATACTTCCTGTATTGTTGTCTTATGTAAATTAATGATGGTCGTTGACCAAGCGATCGTGGATGCGATAAGAATAGAACTGATAGTTATAATAAAGAATAAAAATGAAGAACAAAGAGATACGAAGCAATGATAATAATTTCGTAAAAAGACCATGCAATACATTATGTGTCAGCTTTTATATCCTTGAAGATGTAAGATAAATCTAGATAAATAGATACTGGGCCGTCAATAAAAATCGTTTCTTCATCGGGCTTCTGGTTTGGTGTCGCACTGTGACATTTAAATTAGAACTCGTTATTTATATTTTTGTGAAACTAAATTGTCTTACTTTCTCAGATAAAAAAGTTCATTTTATTTTGTAAATTAGCGATACCGTACTTGGTCAAATATATCAACCTTCACATTTTCACCAACTGTTTGCCTTTAAAAACTGACTCTGACCATTTAAATTGGACGACAAGTGCCCAATTACTTCTCGCAAGCCACAATTGATTTTAAGAGTATTGTTATGTACTAAGATTATACTTATTTATGTGTCTAATTAGAAAAATACCACTGACAATTTATTTTCAGATAAAATTCAAATTTATGTAAATAGCACTGCATGTGCGTTGTACGTGTTTTATTGTCATTATTATTACCATTATTCTCGCCACCTTCTATCAGAATTTAGTTGACATTTACGACACGTTTTTGCTAACACCTGCCAAAAATCGCACACTCGAGGAATAAGAACGTATCTATAAAACGAAATTTGCATAAAGTAATTATTCGGGCGTGTTTCATATTTATTGCTAGCCTAAAAATGATACTGTGATATCAATTATTCCAAACACATAAATCGATCAGTCCAGCTACAGGCAATTATCACTAAGCAAAATTGATGTCTATGTGGCGTTACATAACAGGAAATTTAACAGTTTCTTTGAAAAAAACGCACTAACTTTGACAATTATTATTTATGCGGAACAGGAATAAACATTTAACTTAACCTATACTACAAAAAAAGTCAAAACAGTACAAGAGGGGGTCAAGCTCAACCGTGGGTTTGTCTGTGAAGTGTCCCTGAGGGTGTTGTCGTTAGTCCTATCTAACCCACACAAGAGTTCACTGAAAATTTAGTGAGAATGAAGGCTTATCCCACTATCACTGAGAATTTTGAAGACAAACCCACACCCGTCCGATGAGGGGCGCCTGAACCTCTATATGCTTACCATTGTTCGCATATTGTATTAATACTTATCGATGGACGTTAATTAGTAGTGAGATGTAAGGGTGCCACCCACCCCCCCCCTCCGATTTTTTAGGGAATTTTTGCCGTTCTGGTGCAAACATTCACAAATACAACATTAATCGCTTAGAAACTAGAATCAAGCCCGGGTTTCGAAAAACTCGAATAAGTTTAGTTTATTCGAATGCAGTTAATCAGTTATCAATGGACGTTAATTACCTGTGAGTTGTAAAAGTGCAAACCAGGTCGGTGAATTTTTTTAGAGAATTTTTGGTGTTTTGTTACATTTTTAATCGTTTGCAAACTTCAGTATTAAGCGCAAGCGTAATAATAATAAATGAAAATGTTTTGTTTCTTCGAACTTTATTATCAAAGGACGTTGACTAGTAGTGAGTTGTAACCTATAGTACCAACCAGGTTTTTAGTTTTTTTTTTAGGGAATTTCTCAGTTTTGTTGTAGAACTTTATAAATAAAATTATAATGGTTTCAAAACTCAAGATTTAAGGGCAAGTTTTGTAATAAATTGAAAAAGCTCAGTTTCGTCAAATAGTAGTGACATGTACCTAAGAGCTAGTGCCAACCTGCCAACCAGGTGAGATTTTTTAGTGAATGTTTGCAGTTTTGTTGCAAAAATTCATAAATACAATATTGACCGCTTAAATACTTCAGAATCAAGCCCGGGTTTCGAAAGAAATCGAAAAACTTTAGTTTATTCGAAGTTAGCGAAGGACGTTAATTAGTAGTGAGTAGTAATTAGTAGTTGTAAAAGAGCCAACCAGGTCCGTGTATTTTTTGGATAATTTTTGGCGTTTTGTTACTATTTTAATCGTTTACATACTTCAGTATTAAGCGCAGGTTTCGTAATAAATCTAAAAAAATTAGTTCCTTTGAAGACAATGATCAAAGAACGTTGACTAGTAGTGAGTTGTAAGCTTGTACCAGTCGATTTTTAATTTTTTTTACTTCAGATTTAAGCTCAAGTTTTGTAATAACATGGAAAAGCTCAGTTTCTTCGAATGCAGTTATCGAAGAACGTCAAGTAGTAGTGAGGTGTAAGAGTTAGTGCCAATCAGGTCAGTAGATTTTTTTTGGGGATTTTTACTGATTTCTTGTAAAAATTTACAAATACAGTCTTACTAGTTTAGGAACTTCAGAATTAGGCGGACGTTTTGTGATAATAAATAAAAGTTCAAAAAAAGGCAATTATCGAAGGAGGTTAGTTAGTAGTGGGATGTAGGGGTGCCAACCGGGACCCTAGATTTTTTTAGGGAATTTTTGCCAATTTTAAAAAAATCACAAATATAATTTTAATAATATAAAAACTCGTTGTGAATCGAAAAAAGCTTTGTTGTAAAAATTTACAAATCTAATTTTAACCGTTTAAAACCTCCAGAATAAGCACAGGTTTCGTAATGAATCGAAAAAGCTCAGTTACTTCGAATGCAGTTACCGAAGAACGTCAAATAGTAGTGAGATGTACCTAAGAGCTAGTGCCAACCAGGAGATTTTTTAGTGAATGTTTGCAGTTTTGTTGCAAAAATTCATAAATACAATATTGATCGCTTAAATACTTCAGAATCAAGCCCGGGTTTCGAAAGAAATCGAAAAAGTTCAGTTTATTCGAAGTTAGCGAAGGACTCAATTAGTAGTGAGTTGTAAAAGAGCCAACCAGGTCCGTGTATTTTTTGGATAATTTTTGGCGTTTTGTTACTATTTTAATCGTTTACATACTTCAGTATTAAGCGCAGGTTTCGCAATAAATCTAAAAAAATTAGTTCCTTTGAAGACAATGATCAAAGAACGTTGACTAGTAGTGAGTTGTAAGCTTGTACCAGTCAGATTTTTAATTTTTTTACTTCAGATTTAAGCTCAAGTTTTGTAATAAAATGGAAAAGCTCAGTTTCTTCGAATGCAGTTATCGAAGAACGTCAAATAGTAGTGAGGTGTAAGAGCTAGTGCCAACCAGGTCAGTAGATTTTTTTGGGGGATTTTTACTGATTTCTTGTAAAAATTTACAAATACAGTCTTACTAGTTTAGGAACTTCAGAATTAGGCGGAGGTTTTGTGATAAATCGAAAAGTTAAAAAAAGGTAATTATCGAAGGAGGTTAGTTAGTAGTGGGATGTAGGGGTGCCAACCGGGACTCTAGATTTTTTTAGGGAATTTTTGCCAATTTTTAAAAAATTACAAATATAATTTTAATAATATAAAAACTCGTTGTGAATCGAAAAAAGTTTTGTTGTAAAAATTCACTAATCTAATTTTAACCGTTTAAAACCTCCAGAATAAGCGCAGGTTTCGTAATGAATCGAAAAAGCTCAGTTTCTTCGAATGCAGTTACCGAAGAACGTCAAATAGTAGTGAGATGTACCTAAGAGCTAGTGCCAACCAGGTGATTTTTTAGTGAACGTTTGCAGTTTTGTTGCAAAAATTCATAAATACAATATTGATCGCTTAAATACTTCAGAATCAAGCCCGGGTTTCGAAAGAAATCGAAAAAGTTCAGTTTATTCGAAGTTAACGAAGGACGTTAATTAGTAGTGAGTTGTAAGAGAGCCAACCAGGTCCGTGTATTTTTTGGATAATTTTTGGCGTTTTGTTACTATTTTAATCGTTTACATACTTCAGTATTAAGCGCAGGTTTCGTAATAAATCGAAAAAATTTAGTTCCTTTGAAGACAATGATCAAAAAACGTCGACTAGTAGTGAGTTGTATGCTTGTACCAGTCAGATTTTTAATTTTTTTACTTCAGATTTAAGCTCAAGTTTTGTAATAAAATGGAAAAGCTCAGTTTTTTCGAATGCAATTATCGAAGAAGGTCAAATAGTAGTGAGGTGTAAGAGCTAGTGCCAACCAGCTCAGTAGATTTTTTTAGGGGATTTTTGCGGATTTCTTGTAAAAATTTACAAATACAGTCTTACTAACTTCAGAACTTCAGAATTAGGCGGAGGTTTTGTGATAAATCGAAAAGTTAAAAAAAGGTAATTATCGAAGGAGGTTAGTTAGTAGTGGGATGTAGGGGTGCCAACCGGGACCCTAGATTTTTTTAGGGAATTTTTGCCAATTTTTAAAAAATCACAAATATAATTTTGATAATATAAAAAGTCGTTGTGAATCGAAAAAAGTTTTGTTGTAAAAATTCACTAATCTAATTTCAACCGTTTAAAACCTCCAGAATACGCGCAGGTTTCGTAATGAATCGAAAAAGTTCAGTTTTCTTCGAATGCAATTAAGAAATTTTTGATACAATCTCCGCTGCTTCGTATAACAAAATGAAAGCGCTTTTGTTCACGTGATTTGTGCATGTGTTCGACCATTTGACCTTTCCATTTGGAGATTGTCAAACCATACATTAAGTCCCAAAAAAATGAGCAAGACCGGCCGAAAAGTTTCAGGTAAAAAATCGCGCTCCTCCCCTTGAATAAATCAATAATTATTATTTGCACCGAGCGAATTACTTTCGTTATCTTATTTGAGATCTCCAATTAAATTAATCAATTGATGGGGAAAGTGCGGCGATTTTTTCCAATTTAAATTACATAAAATATGAGTTTAATGAAATGTGAAATTGTCATTTTCGGGATGATGCAACATTTGGCTGTGTTGATCTTAAAAATCGAAGATATTTAAAATGTATGTAGGTTGATTTAGCGAATTTTGTTACATTTCCATAATTTCATAATCTACTCCTGTTCGGTTAAATTTAATTAAATGCAAGAAGTCATAAATTTAAATTTAATTAGTTTCGATTTTTGCAAACACCCACTAACTGACTCGCCGATTTTTCATCTCGGTAATGAGCCTTTTATGGCTTTAGCATTCTATTAAGTCATAAACTGACAAAATTTGAGTCAATGGCAAGAATGCGGCCGTATTATGCTCAGTAATAATCAATTATTGTATTAATAATTGCATTTATAGGCAAGGTGTGGCGTTCCAGTACTGTCGCTTAATTTTTAAAAAATTTGATAAATTACATATTTTAAACCAACGCTTTGCGCTTGATCTGCATCTTGTAATTCAATGGTAGGTTTGAAAAATATGAATCGCATTGTAATCGATTTACTTCCTGCATACGACTCGGTTTACAATAATAATAATACAAGTTAACCTTTGAAGGCCATTCATTGTAAGTGAAGTTAAACTCCCACCACTAGGCAATCACCCACTACTTGTCTAGGATTCGCAATATTAAGCACAAGAGAAGCTACAGCTTAGCTCACTCCTGGCTTGGTCTAGGAAACGCACGCCAATAACTCCGATTTTTTTCTCATTTTTACCTGTCTTGGTTTTGTTGAAATTAGATCCGTTACATTGATACTCCTATTACAATCGAAGTCATCGAGGTGTAACCATATATACGGGTTACAAGCAGCTCATGTAGCGTCTTGTAATTTGGTGGCTAACTGTCGCAGAAAAATTCTGCTCCCTTTACCTTTCTGTTAACGTAATTAATTTGTCGTTTATTTTGGATCGATATATCTTCATGTCTTCTCATCGGCAGGAAATGGATAAATCAAGTCGATCAATCAATCAATTATAAATCCATATTCTTAATTAGCTGACAGCTCGAGCATTACAAAAAATCCGTATCCTAATTCCTTTGATTTAGGTTATCGATTGGTGGCGCTTTGACGAACGAAAATTTATAGACGACACGACTTAAACGCGTGTTTCTAATTAATTTAATTATGGAATTGTAATCAAATATATGGGAATTGTTGTCGAAAAGTCTAATGGTTAAAGCTTGTACCGTTGATGAATTGAATATAAAGCAAAACTACTTGTTAGCTGATACAATAATGTATGTATTTATGTATGTTGGTTTTTTATTGTTTCCAATTTATTCCGATGATTGAGACTTGAGCAAAACGAAAAAATTGGCTGAAATATTTAGAATTCTTTCAGACGACATAGATACAGCGTTTAATTAAGTTACGGAATAATAAATACAAAACTTGAAATTATACGTTGTTATTAATAGTTCTAGAAATTTAATAACATCTTTCATTGACGCAATTTATTTTATTGTAAGATACTCGGAATTAGTCTGCACCTCGGACCTTGCACCAGGGTTGCATTTCCGAAAACGCATCGCCTTGACTTTAACCAGCGTTTAATTAAATTAATTAAGAAATCGTTTCCTGCATTTGCGTGCGCGTCATGCCACAAAGCAGTTTTAAGTAAATTTCGATAATTTATTGCGTTCACATTACAAAATTATAGTGTCCGCTCACACAGCTCTGAGCACCCTTTGATCTTTAGGAGGACAACATTCGAATTGAGTCTCGATTTTTATTTTGTTTTTCGTCTGGTTCATTTGTACCTTTCTAAAGATGACCCATATTTTAAATGCTCCATAAAAATAATTTCACCAATGTTTCAAGTCTTTTTTCCTTTCCATCCACAAAAGATACAATTATAAACGAATTTAAGAAAGTGTTTCGAATGAGACCCTTCGATGGGCAAAAGGAAAAAAGCGTCGCTTGCACTTTCGCAGCAATCATGTTTCGCCCGAAACAAAGCCTCATTCACGCAGAATGTTGCTGTTTGACCCGATTCAAAGCGCAATCAAATTAATGCTGAATATAAAACTGAAGTGCCAATAATTTGCCGCCTAAAGTTCAGCATTAAACCGCAATTCTGTGAAAACTAGTGACGCAATAAAATATAAGATAACTTTATCTTCATTTATTCCTCTCTTGTCAGCAGTGGTGCAGTTACCGATTTCTCAAGTATCATTACCAGATGTCTTTTACAACGTTACAACAATCATCTTTTTGACAACGCGTGAAAAGATAACATAATCATCGTTTTCCCCAGCCTTGTTTATTGTTAATTTTTTAATCCTGGTATGTTTTGCAATTCGTTTTCATTAACTGAAATGACAGGCAAATACATTGCGGATCGTAAATTAATAGAACTATCAAAACTAAGTGATACATGCAGATTAATTAGTCTGCTTTAAGAATTATGAATATTTTAGTTTCTCGATTACACCCTTGGATTTATGGCAAAACTGCGGCAGTGCTAACGGTCGTATTTAATTGTGGCGACAGTTTTATTGATTTAGAAGCTGTTTTAGACAGTGGACTGAATTTAGTTGAGGAGAGCTCAAAGTGGGAATAATTTAATTCCAGCAAGTAGTCGGATCATGAATTAATGAGAGTGCGGATCTTAAGAAATGTCAGTTAAAGTTATGTTGAGTTTTTTATAGTGTATTAAAAGATGATGGGTCGAGTTATCTCGTCCTTTATAAGGAAAAATAATGACGGATATTATCGTTATTGGGACTGGGCAAAATTCGTGAATATTAACGGTGGCTTAAAGAGGTTTCCGTCGTCGTCCATTAAGTCGATAACGGCGACGTGTTTCGATAATCATTTGAAATATGGCGTGAAATTTGAAAAGATTAAGACAAAAACCTGAACTGTCCTTTAATCAAAAGAGCGGTCACGATTTTCCGAGGAAGAAATTTGGATAAAGTCCGACTTTCTCCGCTTAAAACCGTACGAAGATCGATTAAATTGGGGATATGTGCTTTTACGATCGCGTTCCGAAACGCTTTAAAACTTTATGATGAGGAGGTTCGATTCATTTTAATATCTTTGATTTATGTATATACGCCCAGTTTTAAAGTTCAACTTGTTTTTAAATTTTAAGTGCGTTCTTATATAATGTTTGCTCTCGTTATTCTCTTTTGTGTCACTTTTGCTCCCGCTTTTTTACTTTCCGTTTATCATAAACAATGAAGTAATTATGGCGAAACACCAATTTATATACTGGCATTTGGTAAGTGTATTTTAAAAGGTTAATTACGCACTTTTAGGCAAATTGCTGCAATTTATTTTTAAAATATTTTATTGGGCACTTTAATTAATTTCATTCCGAGCCAGTACCTACGACAATTACCTTGTTTTTCGGCCGCCCATTCAAAACATTCCGCACCCATCTGCAGGAGCAATTTTCACGTGATAAAGCTCTAATTCATTTCTCCGATTTGTTAATGTTAATTAGCCGATTGTGAAACGCTTGACATTTGTTCTTTAATTTTCCCCTTTAGTCCACTCGAAAATATTTAGATTATCAGAAGCATTTAGTAACAATTATGTAATTACACGCTGATCCCGGAAACCGTAGAATATTTAAGAAACTTGTTACCAGAATTATGCTTGCATGTTGCATGGCAAGGAAATGTGAAATTGTTATCCACCTCGAGGGGTTACACGAGATCTTCAGAAGCTTACTTACATCTACCGGAGCGTAGAAATGAGGCTAATTTTAATCCTGCCAAGGCTGTTCAAGGATTAGAACAGAGCTGCGGCCTGAACACGCATTATTCAAAAATTACATGTAATTATACAATGACTTCGTAATTATACAAAACCTACGCGAGGCTATTTTTAAACCAGACACCCCGTAGTTATTTACATTCAGCATAAAAATCTAACTGAAAATCGCTCCGGAAAGTGAAAGTCTGGTAGCTTCTGAATCTGGAAGCCTCCAGCTGGTTTTATTGTGTAGATCAATCGCAAAACTGTATAATAAAATTATACAATGTAGCGACTAACGCATGTGTTAAAATAAATAATTGCAAGAGATTTGAAAAATTAGCCATGAGTCATTTGTTGAAATACGACTATAATAATAAAATTCAAATAAAAGTTAACAAGCAGTGAGTAAGTTGACACGTGTATTGAATACGTTTGATACAGAAAGATTTTTGAATATTTGCCGTGTAACGAGCGAGATTCCGGGAAACGTCGCTTCATATCGTTGTTTTCTGGCCGAATAATACAAAACCATTAAGGCAGTGATAATTTTAAGAGGAGTCCCAACCGTGGGACAGGAATTTTATTTACACCATTATATATTGCCTTGGTATGTTAGATGTTCGTTACAGCACTATCAAAACAGTGGACCAGAGAAGTGGTCACTTTTCTCCAGATTTCATTTCGAGATAAATGACGAGACTGTGCCTTCGGATGCTATCTTTATAGGCATAGTTAATTAAAGCGTGAGGCTTTTTCGATGGGATTTCGTCTAATTGAGCCGAGCCACCCTGTATAAGGTTTGGCATTCAATGCTGGGGCATTTGACACCTGTGGAACGGAAATTTGACACCGAGTCACTCGAAACGTCCCTTGTTTTATCCACGTATTGTTTAATAACTTAAAAGTCTTCACCTCACCATATTTTCCATTTGGTGAACAACTGAAAATTGATCATTTATTCAAGGATGAGAGTAAACACTAAAGGTCAAACGATACTTGGCGATTAAAATGTGTTAAACGGGGAAATACCGCCGGACTTTGATAAACTCTTTATTTATTGATCTGTTTTCTTGTTTCAGGTACGTCCCACAATTCGCCTTGCCTTAACTCCGCGTAAGTAAAAAGGTCAAAAATTTATTTTCCAATTACTGGGACATTGATGTGATTGCGCTAGAAAGCAATATCTACCATCTTCACACACTCGATAAAACAAACATCTAATGTTTCATAAAAATGCTACTATACGGTTATTGTTTATAGATTGTGAAAATAAATTATTTGACATTTCTTAATAAGCAACGCTTTTTATGACATTAAAATTATCCGAACATTAATTAAAACACTTAATTTTTATTCGCATTTTCCTTGCATCTTTTAATGTCTATATAAATAAAACCAGTACGTGTTTAAATTTTTTCATTTAAAAAAGCTCTAATTACACGTATTCTTGATATCCTCAATAACTTCCGATTTTTATTTTATTTATCTCCAATTTAATTATCGACGTGGCTTACTTACCTTTACATCATACCAATTTATTCCACATAATTCATATAAATAAAAATGGTAATACAACTCGGGAATTTTTGATGACAAAACTTTTCAATTCCACGCCTATCAACAACTCCGCCAAGAATTTATTTTACATATTTTTGACTAATTTTACAATCATGCTTATTTTGTCGTCATTAAGCCTAGCTCTAAACCTTTCCATATTTGTGCAGGCGGAGACAAAATACCCATCGTTCTCTTCTCATTTTTTACACTGTCCAACAAATTACGGCTGTACTTTGCTGTTTAGTTTAGAATTTAAATCCGAAACCCGTTTTAATTTTTATTGGAGAAATCGCATTTGAAGTTTTGGCTGCGTTTCCTGTGATCTCTATTCATGGTGTAATACATAGAAAATATAAAAAAATACAATATACAGAACTAAAAGTAACGCACAAATTTCATGTCTTTGTTAAGAGGCTGTTAAAAAAATTCTCGAACAGGTGGATTTAATTTTTTTTTAATGACAACTGACATTTATTGATTATTCATTTTACATAGTACAGACTTTTACCTTTCTGGTAACCATAAAAAAACTAAAAAATAAAACAAAAAAATTAAAACAGATTAAAAAATAAAATAAAAAAATTGTTAAAGTATTACAAAAGAGTTCTATCTCTTTGATCTTTATTCTTTAAGGAGTGATTGTTTTCTGTTTATTTTTTTGTTTAGGTGTCATATTAAATGTTTTCATGCCATTTATACAAAAAAAAATTGCAGTTATTGTGTTGTATTTTTTATATTATCAAATTTATTTTTTATAACAAAAGTGACGGATGTCATTAAAAAAAATAAGAATGACGGCAAAACTCCAAAACGAATGACATCATAAAGGTCACAATGATGTCAAAATGTAAAATAAAAAAAATTGACGTATTTGAGAATTTTTTTGATAAATGACTAATAACAGGAATTGAATTTTGAGCCTTACTTTTGGTTTAATCTATATACTATTTTGTTTTTTGTTTGCAATTGGCAATGAAAATATTGAATCTTCAATTTAAACTATTTTAAATTGTATTACCTAACAACATTGTTTTTTAAAACAGTAAGTAGTGCATGAACAGTAAAATAATTATTAGATCAACTTAACGATTAATAAAAATTGTTTGTTTTTAAAATTATAAATTGCCACTATATTCTCCAGTTAGACGTCGGAAAAGGCTTATTAATTCTATGAATGTCAATCAATACAATATTTAATAAAAAAAAACTGTTGTCCAAAGGTGGTATTACTTGTTTTTCAATTTTCTGGACATCTTTTGAAATAATTTTGAGCTTCGACAATCGCATATTTATTCAATTGAATATAATTAACCATCCACAAAACTTTGAGATTATTTCACAACTACTGTAAAATATTTAATATAATTTTTGTCAGTGGTGAGCTACTCTATTATTTCTGAGTCCAAGCAATTGGGTCATCATAGAAACTTTGTGCTTAAAAATCGTGATTATGCGGATTTTTTTCTTTTAAAAAATAAATAAGGAGGCATTTTTAGTGTTGGACAGTGTTGTTTTGAGATTGATTGGGGTATTTTGTCATTTGCGACAATTAAATTAGTCCATTAAACATTGAAACAACAGTTACATGATTTGTTTTATTTAATGCCGCCCTAGCGCAATTACACAGTGTTTCAGCTAGCAATATACATGCCTGCAATAATATGTAATGTGACAAAGTGAATGGTAACTAATTACCCATTTGTTGTTAGTGTTAGGGCTCAGTCAATATATTGTTCTGGCACAATTAGTATACGTTACAGATTAACCGAGTTGATTTTCAATGTAATATTTCCTCGGTACGGTTTTCTAAGCTTTAGGCGAGTGCCGACACGAATAGGATTTAAGGGAAAATGTCCAGTTATGTGCGATATTACCGAGAAAGTGTAAAATTTCTAAACTATCCCTGACGCGCGTAGGGGAGGGTGGGCGCAAAAGTCGCGATAAAATTTTCGCCAATGTCCAGGAGGCGGCGCATGCGCCCTACAAATCGACCACTCAAATAACAGCGGCTACTTGTTGAGCCGTCCGGCAGCCGGCAAGGTAACTCAACTAACCTGGCCAGTTTTATTCAATGTTCAGTGTGATTCTAGACCTCGTGCGTAATACAACGCATGGAGGTCACTCTTTGGACAACCAGTGCCATGTGCTGAAAACATACACAGTGTGGAGCAGTGAAGTGACACAGTGACTTGTGCCTATTGTGCTACATTTTTCCATTTTTCGGATAACTTCACCAAAGTATGTAGTAGTCACTCGATCGCAAATTGCCAAACATTACTCGACTTGACCATCAGTGCGACGGTACAGATTTTCGAAAATGTGACACAATATGCATTCGAAATAACGCGGCCGTTTCGCGTCGCAGGCTTAGTTGACGGCTTTAAAAGGGTAGACCTAAACCAGGCGATGACCTGCGGCCGTAAGGCCCGAAAAAAATCAGGGGTGAACAAACTCGTTATGTCAACGATAATTCGATTTATGCCCGAAAAACGTGATTCCTGGCCGCATTCGCGGCGCATAAAAATTTCGATGCAATTTCGGGCGCTAATTAACGGGGAGTTGTGTTTGGGTGTCGATCTGGTCGTAAATAAATCGGCCGAGGGTCGGTCGGTGGACAGCCCTGGCTAGATTATTAGGGGACAGGCTCTACGCGTTCCCGCGTCCATATACTGGCCAGTTTACCTGCTTCTGTCTCATGCCGTTCTCAAGAATAGAACAACCCTTGCAAATGTAATTACGCCTCGTCATTAGCAAGCTTTATGCGGACTGGGGTAGTGGAGAATAATTCCCCGACTGCGTGTACTGTAAATTGTCCAACGTTGCACAGTATCGGCCTGAGAAATTGGGGAAACTTTGATTTCGAGATAATGGCTCGGTATAATAGCTGGGTGTAATTTTGATTAAACTGTGCCTATGCTTTAAATACTGAAATAACGTATGGTAGGTTGTAATTAACTGGAAACTACTTAACCAGTTAATTGACTCTATATATCAAATGCTAAGCTATTATTTTCAACCGGATGGTCTAATAGTTTAATCTTTAATCATAAGACTTTTATAATCATCTCAAAACCATTTTTGAATTGTGAAATGGTGTAACACTAATTAGAAAATAAAACACACTGTCGATGTCGCCGTTCCAGGGAAATTTAGAGATAAAACGACCTTTATAGGGATAAAATACGATTTCTTGATGTCCATTAGTCGACTTCAACACTGACTTTGTGGCTAATTAGGGACTAATCGTCACATACTTGTCGTTTAGTTTACATGCTAAACATAAAATCTCTCAAAAATCGTAAACCAGTTCCTGTTATTCTCCATGAATATGCAATTAGTCTAGGGCTATTTTTCACGACCACTGCACTAATTTACATTGATCTTATTTTGCAAATCTGCGACCAAATACATATTTTAACCGAATCAACTTCATTGTGTATAAACACTAAACGCTCCTCGTTACAGGCAATTAAACTAATAAGAATAAATTGGATGTTTACTTTCCTTTTCTTATTTTTGTGCCAAGTTTTTGCACTTTGCGCAATTACACCTAAAGACTTGAACTATTTTTAAGCCAACACATCCGAATTCTATAACGGTTGGCGCATTTACATAGTGTAATTTTTTTATGTAAATTCGCGCAATAAATAATACCCTCAACTGCACCAAATGTTTCCCTCACGCCTCGATTTGCATGTAAAAACAAATTTTGTGCAATGGATAAGTTATTCTAAGCCCATTTCACACCGATTGATTTATTGAGGACCCTTCGGTCTAGATTCGCCGAATCTAGTCCGCCGAAAAATTGATTTAATTACGCTTATGAATATTTAAATCTAATTAGTGGTACGTCTGCGATTTTTTAATCAAAACAAAAGCCCTTAGGTGAAGTTAATTATTTTTTGTCTCTCCGAATCAAGACTTAATTAAAATATCCTTGTTATCTCCCACTGAGAAACCGATTTTTAACGGCACACTCAGACTTTTCGTAACGGAAACAAATAAATCAAATGTTGGTGCAGAAGGTGCTTACGAATTTTTTTACATACTGAACTACCTGTATGTTAAGTACATATTCTATTGTGCGACTTGACAGGGCCTCTATCTTCTGCTACTGAATAAATTTGGGGTTTGTAACCATTCAAATGAAATACGAGGCGAAATCTCCCACCGAACAACCAATTATTGTTTCTTCCTAGCTATTTAACCTTGATCTATTTATCTAGTAATTAACGGTTTTGCCCAGCCTTAGTGACGTGTTGAGGTCCGCTTCGGTGGAAAAATCACTCCGTGCCCGAAATCGCCAAATTCGGGCCAACAATAGCCATTGAAGAATTTTAAATTGAATGACAGCTTGTAGTAATAGTCGTTTATTTAACAATAAAGTTGAATGAATGGAACAACTTTTATATAATACGCACTTTCCCACATATTTATTTACACAGTCTGTTGAACAAAACACGACACCACGATTATGCTAAATTATTACTTATTATTAATTACCAACAATTGCGATTTTATTTGCGCTAATTGGAGCAACAGTTAAAGCGATAATTCCTGAAATATGACAAGGGTGGCGAATCGATTTTGGAAATTTTTGTCACAGAAACGCAAAATACCGGTTCTTTGGGGTTGGAACCGGTCGCACTTATTGTCTTGTGGTACAAAATATGTAAAAATTTAGAAAAGTTGGCGCGAGAGCAGGGCGAAAAAGTCGAGGTTAAAGTTACATGGTCGGGTGGTTTTCCTAAAGTGCTCAACAAGATGAAATGAGCACAAAAGACATGATGAGCATTGTGCGCAACAAAGGGTTGTTTTTTGGCGAGATGTTGGTATATGTGTCTGTGTATATGTAAAGGTGTGCACGCATGAAACTATTGTATTTGTGCAGAGCAGGTAAGAGTTGATGCTGCGTATTTAGCCCGGACCCCAATATATCAATCACATTATACACGCATATCGATATCACTTTATAGCCTTTTTGATGGCTTAATGACAGCCAGGTACGGTGGATTCGGCATTCGAGGCATGTCTCAGTTTATGTCTGTTTTATATTAACCTATGGCTTATTTAAGCGCACTAAAGCTGTGTGACCAAAATATTCCCATTTATCAAACGATATTATAAAAATCCGGGTGGTGCGCTATCTCCTACGCTTTATGCGTTGCATAACAATAAGTTGTCTACCTGTGAGAGTTCAGAAAATGCAGGATGGGATTTTTTACCATCTTTTCTAGACCATTAGGACCTGTCAACTCGCCGTATTTATTGTCTGAAGCTTTAAACATGCAAATTTCGGTCCGGCTAATGCGATACGCTTTCGAGATATAAAACACATTTCTGAATCAATTTGAATTTTAATTTTGCAATTATTTTACGCGTTTCCAATGCGACTCCGAAGTAATAAATAATAAGCTTGGAACTAATGTTAATAAATAATTTTTGTGAATTATCGTCGCGGTCAAATGTCACTGACTCCGCGTTAAGGTCGCATCTCCGAGCATTGTTTAATAATTACGAAAAACACTTCCTCGATTTGAGCGAGGATCACACTTTCTAATCCCTGAAAGGCCGGACTCATTTTGACTCGAAAAATGCACTCCATACTTTCTCTATTAAAAAACTACGGCGTTGTGATCCGTTTCCCCATAAATCACCGGATTGCAACAAATCATGCTTATTGTGGCTCTGGTAGCAAAAATTACCATGCCAGGTATGGCCATTAATTTGTATTCGAATAATTAGCGTGATAAATAGTTTTCTCTGTACAGTTTAGCTCATAGAACATTAAAATATTTTAATTTATTCCTCAGAGTTCTACATAAATTCCTACATATGTAATTAAGTGTAATAGATCGGTTTCCTCTAAAAATTCGATTACTAGAATTAACTATTTTTAATCGCTGCATAAACAGATTCATTTTAATTAACGAAATTCAAGGAGAAACAATTATTTATTGCCACCCCATGACTTGTCAATAAAGCATTTCGGCAGCTACTGATTATTCAAATTGATGCATTAAAAAACCAGATTGTATAATTATGTAGATGACAGTTCTAACTGATTTTCGTCTAATCTCGACCAGACAATAACGAAAATGTGAGAGATTTGAAAGCGGCTTTGAAAATTCAGCCGGAATTTTGTGGCAATAAAAACCAAGCCTGTGTGCATCTGGCTGGTATGAGATTTTCCTTTCTAAAGCAATTTCCAATATCAGCATATCCTGGAAGTGTAACACCTGAGCCTGAGCTTAATTAACAAGAAACATTCAATGTATTTGCGATAGTGTTGATTTATGTTTGGTGGATTTGGTCTCGTCAGCGCGCATTTGGGTAAAGTGATGCAAAGAATTGCGGTGATTTATGCGCGTGGTGGGCGTAAGATGTAGTTTTATCTGTATCAAGTCAAGTGGAAAGTGCGCAACAAACACATAAATAAATCGATTTGAAAGTGATCCAAGAAAAGCCAGAGAAAATACGACAATTTCACAAAATCGTTATTTACAGTCCGATATTCTTTCCTTGTTTTATCCACTATCGGTATGACAACCATTGAAATCTTTGACATTAATTAAAAGGGTGTGGTCGGATTTTTTCTTCGTGGCACTTAGATGGTTATTCGTCATTTTAAAACAACTTTCGCGAATATATCAACACTGTCTATATAGAATCTAGTTATCTAGTATATAATCGCTTTAAATGTCAACCGAACCGATTTTAATCAATGCCCAAATTAATATTCTTAGAACCACGCCAGATTTGAATACGCTTAGGCGTGTAACCACAAATTATCTGGTTACGTGCAGCATCCGCCCCAACCTCTAACCCGGACCAAGCAAACCAACCCAGAAATTTAATTACCTTAATTAGACCGAACTCGAATTTAAATGCTAAACGGATTAGAAATATCACGAGTGATTTTTTCCGTTAATGAATTTTAATTTTATCTACGGCCACTTTTCTATATCCTCAATTAAAAAACTTGATCTATATCTGTCCGAATTTATGATCTATAGAGAAAACTGGGTTATGTTCCACGTTATCTCCGCAAAAACTTTATATATAATTCATTAGCCAAAGGTTCAGTTATATAATAACATTAAAATTAGCTTTTTATAACCGCGGAATTTGGTCATGATATTGACATTTGGCGCAGAATGATCGCCAACGATCAATTACCTGTTCAAAATGCGATGTGAAATCTTTTAATGAATTGTGTACTTAGCATTACGTGGAACCAAAAGGACGACATTGATAGATGGCGCCTAATTAATTTCCCAGAGGTCCTCACCCTTTCCTCTACCTCACCTACCATCATAAATCCAGCCACCAGTAGCGCGATTTTTCTAAAACCCTTGCACGTGCTAGACCGTGCAAATGCCACTGTTTAACCTCTAATTATATATTTTGTACAATATAATTATATTGGTATCATAAGTACGCAGTGTGAATGAAACATAAACGAGTTTAACTGCTTCTAACTCGTATAATAGCTTGTTTTACACTCGCTTTTTTGCCATATCAGCTCACACGCGCACCATTTCCATACTACGACAACATATCACTAGCTAAACCAAAAAATCATATTTTACCTTTCTTTGCCGCACCAAGGTTGCCATTCTTGCTTTTCCCAACGATTATTCGATTTACATAAGTAATAAAATCCAGCGTTGAAAAACAACAATCTTTCAAATGCTACCGTTGTTAGTTTTCCGTCTTGATCTAGCGTTTGGGTCTCCATTATTTATGTAGATATTTTTGGCCAAAAAAGTGGAAGTGTCTAAATTTTTCATAAATTTTCAGCTCAACGAAGAGCGAAAATACCTTGAAAAAATATTTCAACGGTTTCAGTCTTATCTGAAACATTGAAAACACAAAAGGAGCGTAATTTTCGACCTTTACTGTAATTAATCCGTATAGTTTGCGAGAGAATAAGCGAGTTTTTTTGCAAAACAGTTTGTCACTAAATCTAAGGAGCTAAATTGAGCGAAATAATACCATTTTAGGAAAATAATGGTTAATGCTTATAAACAAAAAAATCTACCTAACAAAAAAGATCAAAATCATGTAAATTCTTCCTGTATTTGTGGTTATTAGGTAGTAGTCTGTTCCAAAAATGAAAACTTCAAAAGTAACTTTTGACCTTTATTATAATTTTTCGGTATATTTGAGCAATATTTCGCGAGAAAATAAGTGAGGTTTTTACTGTTGAATGTGCTTTTTTGCAAAAAGTAGTTCTTACTTAATCTAACGAGCTAAATTAAGCGAGGTACATTAAAATAAACCACTTTCGACCAAGACTGAAAATTTTTTGCTTTTTTGAAGGAAATTTCGCAAAATAACCGAGTTACTTTCTTAAAAACAAAATAAATCTAACAAAAAAAATCAAAGTCATATAAATTCTACCAGTATTTGAGGCTATTGGTCTGTTCCAAAAATGTGTCGAAACGATCGAAAATTTTAAAAGTAACGTAATTTTTTGGTGTTTTTGAGGAACATTTTGCGAGAAAATAAGTGAGCTTTTTATTGAACAATGTGCTTTTTGCAAAAAATAGTTTCTAACTAAATTTAACGAGATAAATTGCGTGATCTAGATCAAAATAATACCACTTTTGACCTAGATTCGAAGAAAAATTCGCAAAATAAGTGATTTACTTGCTTAGAAACAAAATAAATCCACCAAAAAAAACCATCACAATCATGTACATAAATTTTACCGGTGTTTGTGGTTACTGGGCTATTTTAAAAATGTGCTGAAACGATCAAAAACGTAATTTTCGACTTTTATTGTATCTTTCGGTGTATTTCAGCAACTTTTTACGAGAAAATTAGCGAGCTTTTTACTGAATTGATTAAACTAAACGAACTAAATTGAGCTAGGTAGAACAATAGCATTTTCGACGTATATTGACAAATTTTCGCCGTAAGGAAATTTCACAATTTTTGGCTCAAAATTTTAGAAAAAACTGAACTAAACAATTTTTTTGTCGGACAATCGGGCTTTTCGCGAGCCGCCACTGCTCTGAGGTGTGATTAACTAATTGGTTATGAATAGTTGTGGATTGGTAAAATCTGGAAATGATGTGTCACTTCGTTGCAATGTAATGAGAGTAATGTTTGTAAATTTGGTTGCTCGCGTTGCATGTTCTGGGGCGAGTTGGGGTCAGCTGACCCTTGCTTGCCACGTAACCCTGTGCGAGCAGTTTTTGGCAGTGGATTTTGTTCCAGGAAACGGAGAGATAATTTAGAGTCTGAGGGCAATTCGCTTCATCAATCTAGCAGTGGCGGAGAACAGTTGCCCGTAGTTGTTCAACGGGGTATGGCAGAGTTGCCCGAGGGGGCGGCGCCTCCTGAGGACCAGCACCCGTTGACAGCCGCCACAACCGCCATGTTGAACATCAGCGGCGGCGCCGAGGACCAGTCCACGGCCATGGGGCTCATTTACGAATATTACAAATTTCAGCCCATTTCCGGGGAATCCAAAGACAAACTCGCAGATATCTGGCCGTAAGTGGCGCCCCCAAAAATAAACGAGGCATAACGCTTTAGATTTTTGAATAAACTGTTCGAATTTTTCCTCCCAGTGCGAGTCGAGGGGGTTGCGATGAGCAAATGGGGCTTGAAAATCGGAGGCAGGGCGTGATGGGTTAATGACTCGGATACCGGCACGACTCTACTTATCTCGATAAATTGCTGTGGGCCCCAAGGCGCTCTAATCTCTAACACTTCAAAATCACGCACTTTCAATCACTGTATTTACTTATTTAAATGAAATCGCAACGTCCGACCAAATCGCAACAAATTATGCAAACCGTCTGGGATAGCAAACAGGCGCTATTCAGGACATTTTTTACTTTAATCCTATTGTGTCGTGTAATATATAGTGCAATAATGCAGACTACTGCTATAAATTTCAACCGAGACGCTTTTAATTCGAGACCATTTTTATTTCGACTCTACTGGAATGCTTTCATCTCAGGCCGGATTCGAAACTTTTTCCTCCACTCAATTATTCATGGCGGGTGTGGGTGGCGAATCATCCAAACCAACACCACCCTCACCCAAAATTACAAAACCAGAACTTGCGCTCCTTCCTGTCTCCAGTTTTTGACAAGATTCTTTTTAAAACTGTAAATCAAAATATTTTTTTCGAGTGAGCGGATTCCAAGAATAAACTGAATAGGTGTACTTTCTTGCGTAAATATTGTGCACGTGTCTCGTGAATTCAAAAGCATAGTCAGCAATATTTTTGTTTTGTTTTATCTATAAAGCGGTCTTTTTAAACGAAGTAAAATCAAAGCGATCCGAAATGTTCTCAGTAATTTGGCTCGTTTTAGGCAGAAATAGTAAGGAATAACATTTTTGCGTAAACGCGACAAAACAGATCTTGAAATTTTTGGCTCTTTTCAAACGAGCAACTACTAAAAATCTATTTATTTAAACAAATCGAGTGCCAAATTAACTCGCTTTGAGCAGGAAATCATTGAAAATCAACTATGTTAACGAAACAAGTGCCAAAATAAAATAAAGCTAGCGGAAACGTTTTCGCCGATTTGGCTCGTTTTTAGGTGAGGAATAAATTAAATTTAAGCTAAATATGTATTTTCCAAAATAAGGCAAATTTAAATATTCCCACGAAATCGATAAAAATTTAAATTAAAAATAACTTTCAGACCATTTGGCTGTTTTTACACGAGGTACTGTCAAAAATCAATTTATCTAAATAAAAAAATATAAAAAGTGCCTTATGCGATTTGAGCTAGTCTCAAAATATTTGGTTCATTTTTTGGCAAAGAATTGTTCTTGTTTGAACGGGACAGGTGCCAAAATAAGGCGATTTTTGGAGATACTAGGCAATATTGTTCGATTTGAAGAAAGAAATTGTTGAAAATTAACTACGTTTGACGAAACAAGTGCCAAATAAGACGAATTGAATTTATTATCGTTAAAAGGATTTTGTTTAATTTTTTGTTTTAATCAAATTTTATTTTTATTTTGCTCAATATGCATGCTTTATTTTGTGTGCAACTAGCAACTAACAGTTATATTATTAACACCACATCGTTAAGAATATTAAGCAAATTTAAAGTCAATGATAATCGTATTTTATATATAGTGTCCGGGATTGAAATTGATCACCCAGTATTATAGTGTTGTTGGTATTTGCATATAAACAATAAACTTAATAATATTTCTGTATTAATATCAGATTTTTGTGCCTTTATTTAAATGATTCTATAATCAGGATATTTTACTAATGGGTCTAGTTTTAGAAAATTAATCCAGATTAACGAGGGATTTCTGTATTAATATTTGAGCTAAACACTTGCAAAGTAAAGCAAATTTAACTATTTTCAAGAAATATATAAAAAATAAGTACTACGGTCTGAGAAATTTTTGGCGATTTACTTTTTTAGACATTAAGCACCAAAACCAAGCCAATTTAGGTATTCCCAGGAAATCGCTAAAAATCAACACAGTTAAGCAAAAAATTTTGATTTTTTTTAACCGAGGAACCGGCAAAAATTTTTTTTAAACGAGTCAATAAGTAAACATTTGTTAAAAATCCTTAAACGAAATACGTAGGTACGTACTTTGATAAGCCTTGAACGTAATTCGTTAAAGAACAACATAGTTAGATAACGAAAAGTCACAATAAGGCAAATTGAACACTTTTTAGACGATTTTGCTAATTTTGGCCACATTATAATAGCTAGGAATCAACTTATTTAAACGCACACATGCCAAAAGTAAATCAATTTTGGCGATTTCCAGACGATTTGGCTTGTTTTTAAGCAACAGAACAACAGTACCCAAATAAGGCAACTTGGAATAACGGTCAGATTTTTCAAAATGACACAGCTTTTTTATTTTTTGATTAAAAAAATACAGATAAATAGTTAGTAATAAATATGTTTAGGTACACATGTTATGTTATAGTTTTGATAAAAAATAAAAACTTAAAATTTGTGGTCGTTCCAGCCTTCACCTAACGTTGAAGTCTCCAGACAGGATCACAATTTTGAGCATTCTTGAAATGATAGTTTGTCTGTGGGGTTTCACCAAGGCATGAGAAAATTGTGATGAAAATTTCGGTGACTGGGGCTGGTGAAGTGCATTTGTTTACATTTCTCGTTAGGTGGAACCTAACCTCTGGTAGTCACGTGTCTGCGCATTCGGCGTGTGGACGCGGCATTGTGAAGGTGACCGGGTGCAGGTCGCGCCGATCACGATTACCTCGGAACCAGTCTTTGGTTAGATTCTAGATTCTAACGCCAGATAATTGCAATAAGTCGACCAAATAGTTCCTACCGGTTAACACCTCCTGGTGTCTGCGGCGCGACCGGTCTTGGTTTCACTACATCGCGGAAAACGTTCCTAAAACAACCTACAGGTGGTCCGAAAAGCTTCCCTGGGACCGAAACAATCGAAACGCGCTCAAGGCGAGAGCGATGTCATCACTCATCCCGCGTCATTGTGCCAGCGAACCCTACGACGCGATTTCTTATACAAATTTAGCGGCATTGTGCTCGGGACTATTCTTATTCATATCGTTGAACATCCTTAGGATAATGTACGAAGGGGTGCTGCTGAAATGCGAGCCGAGGAAATTTTATATCGACGTTTTATTACTGTTGCGTTCGAATAAAACACGCTTTCAGTTTTTATTTGCACGGGAATGAACCGTTGTTTTCGTTTTACGACTCCGTACATAAATAACGACGTAACCCTTAATGGCCTTAATGAACTTTGCATTCGGGGCATAAATCCCCAAATCGACGACTTCAAACGGTAAAACTACCTCAACCCAAATATAATTTGTCAAAGCCGAGGGTTTCAACCTGATACTATCAGTATCACGTTACAATGCAGATCACAGATAAGCATTTTAATGAGCCCGGATTATAAATACATGGGTATGTACGATATTGTACTGCAAGCCGAAGACTGCCTCCGGAAATAAACACCCCTTTGGGAAATGCGGATTTGCCTCATCCCGCCTGAATTATTTAGATTTATAAGACGGATAACAGACGTTACTTACATTCCAGACCAAAACCTCCCTAGAGCCACACAAATCAAAATCGCACCCAAAATATGCAAAAGTTTCTTCAATGCGGAGGACAAACCGCCAAATAATTCTGAACACATTTTTTCTACCGAAACATATGTAATTAAATATACAGAGTAGGCATGGTAAAAGTAAATTTTGACTTTTTATTTCATATTGTAAAAGTATTTCAAAATTGCAACAATTATAATTAGGTACTTTTATATTTTTTTCTTTTTTGTTTAATCCTTTGTTCCGTTAATAATGTACCTATATAATTTCAAAAATACTAAGAAGAAACACATATATTACAAAATCTGTCTTGAATCCTTCTACAATCATGTAAAGTTATTTGAACGTAAATATGTCCAAGTAACTCTACAACCAGAAGTAATGATAGCAAAAGATTTTCCGTATTGGCGAATTAATTTTTTCCTAAATAGAAGGAAGAAACAACGAAATGTGTGTTCCAGTGTTCACTAAAACAGAAATATATTAAAATACGTATACAGAGTGAGCCATGTTAAAAGGTATATGCTTAAACCGTAGGTATATAAAAATTAATAACTTTTAACTTTCGGACTATAGTGTTTGGACTATAGACTTCACGCATTTATTTTTTGTGTTACAAGAAATTCGGGTTAAGAGGTTTGACTGTACTTCCAACTAATTCTTTGATTGACTTTTTAAACACAATCAAATACAAAAAATATTTTGAAAACGTAAGGGAAAATAAATTATTAAGTAAATAAAAATAAACAACACATAAAACCTAGAACCTAGAAAAAATACCTATTAAGAACCTATTACAAAATCTGGTTTCAATCCTCGTACCTATAATTAATTGTTAAATTTAAAAAATTCTTCTAAAATTAGATCGTATAAATAAATTATGTGTTTTTCCGAACCCAAGCAATACATACAATACCTACTTTTGGCTATACTAGGTTAAAAGTTAAAAGTCTATTCGCGTTGTTAACGAATTAAAATTTGATGAAATTTTCCATAAACCGGACCTAAAAGTTTTTTTAATTCACATTTAATAATAAATAATAAATAAATAATTATTACTTCATAAAATATTGTAGGAAAATTTTCGAAATGTAAAACAAGAAAGATGTATTTTATGTTTCGAAGTTCTTGTTACGTCCAGAAATTTTTAAACTTACTTAAACAACTGTATAGGTAAACATTGTCTGTTGTATTTTATGTTGTAGCTTTTTTATATAATTTATAAAATGAGTGTTTTTTGTCAATGAGGTCTAATTATTTCAAAAACTAAAAAAAATAACATTACGATTAACAACCATGTATATCCAAAAATGTACAAAATGTAGTCTTTTATTAAAAAATATAAATTTACATTAAAACATTTCGGATAAAAAAATTTTAAGACTTAAATTTGTTTCAAATTTATTTAAATATTTTAACATAACGATTCTTTGCTACTATTACTTTATATTTTACTCGCATGTGTTTTTGCCACAATATTATACTACAATTCCGTCTAATAGTTATTATAAATCTTAATTAATAAAAAATACCTACCTACATATTAGGTAATATTAAAAAATATAAAATATTAACTAATTAATCGAAAGTTTATGATTTCTAGTGTCATTCTAAAACAAACGAGATGCCTAAATGCTTAAATAATGCTTTGTGCAAAAAATACTGAGAAAATTGTTTTAGAATAACACAAAAATAATATTTTTGTGCAGCGACTTAACGCTAATTAATATTATTTATTTAGTATTTCTGTGTGATGAACTGATTATCTAGGATAATTTTTGGAGTTACAGAAAAGTTAGACTCACCTTGTACAAATCCTTTTATGTCTATATCTTTTTAAATGTGATTTTAAATTCAATTTATCACATCGTTCTTCATAATATACCGCATCATAAAACTGATTACTTAATTTTATTTCCCCTTCTCCGGAATCTTGATATGAAAATGTTTCTGTGTCGTTAGTCATCCTAGGTATTAATGCAGTCACTTGTTAACTTTCATTTGTAGTAAGTATTTTTAAGCGTTTTTTTCGGACTTAACTGTGTCTTTTAACACTTTTTTACATTTTCACTTGAAATAAATTCGTTTTTCACTCTTTTCAAGTAACCAACATAACGAACCCATTGAAGTAACAGTTGGGTCATTTTCAAAATCCAGACGAAAAGTCTTTAAACCGCATTTCTTTACTATAATATTTGTCTTGAATAAACAATTATTAGTAGCATAATATTTAATGAAGCTTAGTTTTTTATTTGCAATGCGGATATGTTTGTTTTTGTCGGTATCTAGTAGTTTGTAGTTGTTGAGAATTTCGGATAATTGAATGAAATGTTGAGTGTACGCGTTGTGGCGCGTAATTGTTCGGTGTATCGTAATGAATGAACGAAATGAATGGGTTCGCGTTCTAGCGGTCGTAATTAGTGGTCGTATGCGTTACGTTACGTTATGTGCGAGGTGCGTTCTACGCACGTCGAGGCATCCCCACTGCGTGCTCTAACATGACATAATTTGTTGCAGGGCAAGTTCCCAGGCCGGAGGCATACTAACGTCGCAACTGAAGGCGACCAATGGCCTGGTGAGTGGGGCGGGGCTAGAGCTGCCGACCCCTCCCCAGTTAAGTTCGCAAGACTGGCAAGGTTTATTTATTAACCAACACGTCGGGTACCCACAGGCCGCCGCCTCTGCCCAGAACTTCCAACTCGTGAAGCGCGAACCGGAGGACTTGAGCCACCACCGGAAGCTGGACTGCTCGTCGCCCAGTTCCGTCAGTTTGGACGGGGCCATCATCAACACCAAGCAGCAGAGGCACAAGGTGAATAGTGTATATAGGTGGTACCATGAGTAGTGGCGCTGACGGGTCTGTCTTTCGCTGCCTGTTCTTACACAGTGACATGTGAGGGTGTGACGGTCCAGCTCAGGAATGATAGCATTTGAGGACATTCTTGAGCCGCACTTGGTTAGAAAAGTCATTTGATGTAGTGGTTGATGTTTGCATGACGTAGTGACTAAAGGACACTCCGAACTCAAACCTTCAAATACGCATTTTCATTCAACTTGTGACTAACGGAAGTCGCTCCAAGGTAAATATTCCGAGTGCTGACACTAGATTTGTGATGCAACAGACGACAACTTAGCGATAATACCGGAAATGCTCTTATTAACTTTCTCAATTGGAGGAAGAATGTTACTTCAAACAAGCAGCTCTTGATCCACACCTTTTTCATTGCTAATTTTTCAACACGGTTACGAAAGCCGAGGTTTCTTTTTCATTTTAATTTCAAACAGTTCCGCAAGTTTTCCACCATGAGCACAAACAAATCTCTAATACTGTGTCACACTGACTTAAAATAATGCATCAAAAATAACAAAAATGTGGACATTTTTGGGATTAATCAGTTAGTTTTAACACATTAAAAACCAGTAGTTAGGGACTAGACTGTTTAAACTTTTAAACAGAAGTAGACAAAACTGTAAGAAAGATGTTTATTGAAAAAGATAAAATGTTCAGAATCATAAAATTGTCATTTCTTTGTTGGAAATACTATTTGCAAAATTGTGTTTTACTGCCTTTAAATAATGTATTTGGAGGCAATAAACAATTAATATTATTTAAAAAATGAAGTAGTAGTTTCTTCGTTAACGTATTCGAGAATAACAATATTGAAAATAAAATTACGTGTTTTTGGTAAAACAATTTATTCTGTAAAGGATACCAACAGATAGAAGGGTTTTGAACATTCATTAAATTTCAGACTATAAACTTCTAATGTTTTATTCGAATTAAACAGGGGTGAACAAAGCTGCAAGAAAAATGTTTACTTATTTTCACAAATCAGTCTAAAAAGTAATCAATTTTATGTTGTTTGTATATTTGTTGTAATTTTTATTATTTATGAATGAAAGGCTGGACATAATATTTTTCCTTAAATACCTACGTAAGGGAATTAGTTGTATCAGCTTTGTTTTTCTTATTAAACAAATTTTGAAATAGCTTATCGAAGTTTTTGGAAAACGTATTCGCCATAAATTGTGATAAACTTAAAAAGCTAGTCAAAAAAATCTCCAAACCGTGAGACGAAAAAGTTAAAACTATTTTTGGTTGATAAATGAAATAATCCAATTGTAAAACAAAACAACACTTACTTGAAAATTTCTTCTGTAAATGGTACGAGCTTTGAAGTCAGAATCATAAAATCGTTTAATTCTAACTAGAAAACAATGTTAAAACAGTTAAAAGGAACATACTCCCTAAGCGAGTCAATAAAAACTATTTTTTATTTTTTGACGAAATGTTTTTTATTAAAAGTCACTAATTAAAATTAACAAGCTGAAATTGTTTACTGAGACATTATTAATTTTTTCTTATCATGGTCGCTAAAAAGTCGGAATTGTCTAATGAAATAAAATTACACACCTGACTGTACATTGATAAGGATCACTGTCAACTCTTATTAATTTATTTTGTTAGTAAATAAAGTCGTAGCATTTTTGTGGGTTTTCGGGCACTCACCGTTAATTTAACTATTATAAAGCTCTAACTGCTAGCGGATCGAACCCTGGCGTCACAGTTACAAATTACTTGTTGGTTATAAATCGGTCTTTTTATTTTAACGCAAACCAGACGCGTGATTTATTAGGAGATGGTATAATTTTCCAACAAAGGGTCACTTACCAATAGCCGACCTTTTTGAAGCCCTTTATTTACAATCTCGCAATAAAAGTGACAAAAACTGATGCCTTATTCAAATATCCCATTGAAATCTTTTAAAGTCCTACCCCAATTACAGTTCCGTTATCACCTAAATTTACAAGACCACAAGTAGCATTACATAAATAAAAATAATTTTTAAAGTTGAAATGTAAAAGTGCGTTTAATTCAAGATGTGTTTGGTATTTTTTCGATAATTTCGTAAAGAATTATTTAAAGTGACTTTTTAGTCGAAATTTACTTTTTGTCTGTGAGTAAAAAATTACCAGAAATGTATAGTCAGACGTGTAAAATGCAAAAAAAATTTATATAATTAGAAATCGCGATTTTCTTAGATTGCTGGATCTTTGGTTTAGATGTATTTTAGGCTATTTTAATTTTTTTATAGTCGAGGAAGCCGAATTTTCTTTTTTTGAGAAAAACTTTTTTCTTAAGTCTTAAGTCATTTAAATTATTATTTATTGCAGTTTACTTCCTAGCAATAGGTAAATTGAATAAAGTTTCGAATCTACATAATCATAATCAAACAAAACATGTACTATTACGCTTAAGAAATTTAATTGTTCAATTTTCTTGCTTGCGGGAATACTATTCCTTAAAGGAATACTGCGAAGAAACAAGTATCATGAACACGAAAATAATTTCTAGCCTAGAGTAAAAATAAAGAAAAAAATATTTGTAAAAAAATAGTATTTGTTTTTACTTTTATACTAAGATAATAAGTGGCCTTGCTATCAAAGTAAGTAATGGTGGAAATTTAATTTCGGAAAATTAGGTTAGAATTGTTTGAGGTGTTACTACAGTTATAAATATCGGTTATTGTCGTTTCGAGTGATTAAAGCGCAATGGTTGAGTTGGTGTGGGCCGAAGGGTAAGAGGTTGAGGTCGGAAAGTGTCTCCTGTCTGTAATGGATCGGCTTAGCGATTGATTTGAAGTAGCAAAGGGAAGTCGCCGTAACGAGATATCTGGAGTGTTGTTGGTTATTATAGGTCGTGCTGGTGTCCTCTGCGGGAGGTCAGCACGGAGACCTGGTGGTGGACGTGAATTCGGTGAAGGACGAGAATAACCCTCGGGGTCTGAACTCGCCCCAGCACGGGTCCCGTAGCGTAAACGCAACCCCCACGTCGCAGCACAGCCACAGCAGCCTCCTGGCCGACGGCTCCAACACGGGCCCCATCGAGTTCATCTCCTCGGATGGCATCAAGCCGGCCATGTACGCCACCCAGATATTCGCCGCCATGACGAACAACGGCCACGGGGGCAGCGGCACCCCCTCGCCCACCCCCTACAGCGATCACGTGACGGGCTACACGCAGAGCGGCGCCGGCTACGCCGCCGCCAGCCGCACCGCCACCTCGGCGGCGGCGTTCGTCTCCGACCCGTACTACCGCGAGTACTTCACGGTCGCCTCCGGCGGCGCCACCCCCGAGCCCGCCTACTCGGGGCAGCTGCGCCAGAGCCAGGCCTACAGTGAGGAGGTCGGCGGCGGCACCACCGCCAGTTTCGTCGAGCGATACGTCAGGCAGCCCTACCACAGCAAGGGCGTCATCGCCGCCGCCACCGCCGCCGGACTCACTGTCGACCTGCCGAGTCCCGACAGCGGCATCGGCGCCGACGCCATCACCCCCCGCGACCAGAACACCCTGCAGCAGGTGAGCCAGGCAGACCCGAAAACGCCACCCCCAAAAATTTTCACTCATTTTCCTAATTTTTACACGTGTCGTTTGATAACCACGAGCGAATAGGGGATTTTTTTTTCCTTATAGGCCAATTTTCTATTGTAAATCAAAAATAAAAAAGGTAAGGACTACTTTGCTTTCTATGCACAGAGAAAAGCATTTTTTTAAATTTTGCTGATTGCGTTTATTTCAATTCAATTAAATGTTATTCATTATAAGAAAATTTAATCTTGGGCCAAGTAAACTGAAATGTTTGATGAAAGTAGTACATTTATGTCATGAAAGTTGATCTGTATTCAATGCAAAATAATTTTGAATTAAAGAAACAGTTTCTTAAATCAATTTCAGTGTATATTTAATTTGTAGTTTGTTAAATTCAGTTTCGATATACGGAATTCGATTTCCAGTTAAAGATATATTTGTTTGCATTTTGGCCCTTAAATGTACCTACATTACATTGGAGACGGTACTGAACTAAGCATAATATAGAAATTTTTTGAAAAAATTGAAAACTCGTAACAATGTTACGTTAATTTTTTGTTACAGTGAAACTTTTTTTTTTGCAAAATTTTGCAAAATTTTTCTCTCCTATCAAAAAATTACCATTTAAAACAAACAACTTGATAATTTTACTAAAAGAAAGATTTTTTAAAGGAACAATCAATATAATTGAAACTACAAATAATTTTATAGATTCAAATAAATATATGCGAATTTTGAACAAAGTTTTAATGTATTAAAAGTGAATATTTCTTTAAAAGAAAACGAAACAAACAAATTAAAATTTTCCGTAAAGGAAATATATTTTTAAATGGAACAATTCAAGTTGTTGAATTAAATAATTTATTGATTGTTTGAAATTATTGATTATTGAACCAAATAACACTTTTGTGTATTGAAAGTAATTGTTTTTAAATGAAAACTAAAGTTTTATTTAAAATTAAAGAAATGTTGTTTTATTTTAATAAATTATGGTTATAATAAATAAAATTAAATAAAACTAAAGAAACAAATTTTTTCTTGCCCATTTAGAACCAATAAATTTCCTTGAACTAAATAAATTTTATTTGAAACAAAATATTTTTGTCTCTGTGTAGGATTTCAGAATTTATTGGTTTTCTGGAACGGTTTAGAAAAACTGGGTTTTTAGCTCAAAATCTTACACTGAGCACTTGAAAAGGAGAAAAACCCCCGTTTTCGACTCAATTTGACAAATTTTCAAAAAAATTCGCCAAATAATTGTGTTTCGATTTTCGTGACTTAAGAGATTTTTTTGCTTTCCTTTGCCGTAAAGCTCTAAAACCGTAAAATAATGTTTTCGGCGGATTTAGCAAAATTTAAAATGTACTGACTTTTTCAATTGGGTAATTTTTAAACGAAACTTTTGCGAATAATAGCGTTTTGGGTGAAAAAAAGTGCTAATATAACACAGAAATGATAATATCATATGACTTTTGACACAGTTTGTTAATTTAGATAAAATCTAAATGTTCGAAAATTCGCCATTTTTATCAATTTTTGAGATTTTCCGGTTAGTTTTTAGCGAAATTTCTCTATACAACTGTGTTTCTTACTTAAATTTTGCCAAAAAGGCACAATAACGTGCCTGTTTTTTAATTTTTAATTCAATTCACTGTTTTTTAGAATGTTTGCGAGTTAATCCCAGACTTATGCATTTCTAAAATGCGAGATAAAACGCCTGAATAGGCAAAACTTAATATCATTGTGACTTATTGGCTTACTTCAAACAAAATTTTTCAAAACACCGTTCAAAAATGGTTAAAATTTAGTAAAGTTCTAAGTTTTGACGTTTGTTAACTTTTGAAAAATGCAAAAGTAACATAAATTCGACGATTTTCTGCATGGCTTTGCAACGAATAACCCTAATACATATTGTAAATTAGGACGTTATGTTTCAAAAATGGGCTTAAGTGGTTGCAAAATGTAATTGCAATTGTAATTGCATTACAGTTCTATTCTCGGATACCCTATCCGCCCCTGTTAGTAATAAATTTTTGAAAATCGCAAGGTTGCGAAAACAAATTAGAGGAACATCCTTTGGGGCCAGGTGTGCCGCAAGGTTCAGCTCCGGTCCCCCGCTTTCGCCTAATGTCAAATCTGATGGTGGCAAGTAACGCAGCCGCCATTTACTTGTATCAAAACAAAGCCATCTGGCATAGTCGTGTTATTTTTTCCCAAAATGGGAGCAAAAGATTGAAGATTTGATGTAAGTGCATACATTCCGCGGTTATTCCCCTTGCGATTCCGCCAGTGGCATTAATTGCGTCACAGTAGTCCTTATTTGTCGAAGGTATCCGAGGTCGTAAAAGTGTCATTTGTTTCAGAACTACGAGTACCCAGAGATCTGTCCGAATCCGAACATTTTGGACCCTTTGACGATTTCGCAACGGAACAGCTCGAGTTCGCAATCTCCTGGATCTCAATCGACGAGTCGAAGTCGGCCTTGGCACGATTTCGGCCGTCAAAACGACGCCGATAAAATCCAAATCCCAAAAATGTGAGTATTTGAGGAACAGGAAAGATCAGTCGTCGAATGACCTCGCAATATGGTCCACTGCCATGAACTGGATAAACTCGATTCGAGCACAGTGTCACTTGATACGAGTGCCTTATGTCACAGTTGTATTACTATCAGAGAGCCTGTTTGACTACTCGCAAATTTGACAAACGGCAATTGTTCCAGATTTTCGCCGGTGGGCTTCAAGTACCAGTTGGAAACGCCGATTTCGACGTCGCAGAGGCGCGAAGACGACAGGATCACGTACATAAACAAAGGCCAATTTTACGGAATTACTCTAGACTACATCCCAGACCCTGACAAGCAGCTCAAATCGCAAACAGTAAAGGTAAGAACACAATATCTAGAACAGGGGCGAACGCTCACTTCAAACGCGCGTTTTTAATTAATCTCGGAATTAAACAAAAGCTCAATCTTGCGGACCTCGGACAGAAAAATCGACTGATTTTTGCATGTAATGAGCGTGCCGCCCCGATATGGGATGGTCTCCTTAGTTAATTATGGAATTATGAAAGAATTAACAGCCAATTACTGGCCGGGAATTTGGCCGAAAAACTAGTCTCGTGACATCGTACCTCTTATGGTGATGCCGTAACGACTTATCTCCACATCTAACGCATGACGAATATCTTTCTAATAAGACCGTAAAACCATACGCACAAACACTTGACAACGGAATTATCCCTAATTATACTAATTAACACTCGACTTATTAATCACGCGGAATAATTACAAATAATAACGCTACACTTATCGATTACATTGTAACAGCACTTAATGGATGCATTCTTAAGTAAATGAACTGTCAACCCTCGCTAAGGTCGTAATTTAATGTGCGCAAATTACGACCAACTTATAATTTGACCAAAGTCCGGACACTATTCTTTTAATTGACCGTTTTTAATATCAGAGCCAAACACCATTATTAAAAATTATTACTTCACTACTTTGTCATTATTTCTACCCTTCGAACCGATCACGCAATCAACTTTTTATCGATCCAAATTTCAGACAATTTGCGCGGCACAAACAATAATTAATCATTTTTTTAATTACTAATCACCGAAACAGAAAAAACCCTAGCACTGCCCAATCAAGTTACGTTATTTCATTGCGAGAATATCGAAATAAATTCAATTATAATTTTTATTTGCTTATTTGTTTGTGAAACAGAAATTTTCTAGAAAAAAATATAAAGAAAACGCCGATTTTTTTGGTCAAAAGAAATAATTTGCAATTTTCGATTTTGGGGTTTAATGGCAACATCGTGCCGGCTGGCGATGGTTCGAGCTGTGCAAATGTGAGCGTGGCAATTATGGCATCAGTTGTAATAGAATTGTCAAAAATAAAGAGTAAATTGGAGGGCATTCGATTTCCTCGTCTTTGCTGGTTAGAAAGTCCTTCAAATGCATAATATCTGCATAGCGATGCAGAGAAATCTGTCTAAATGTAATTTTCTCTTTTATTTTGGTCGATATGGCGGACAATGCGAATACTTTTAGTAAGATCAGTAATTACAGAGAGGTGTAATGAGATGTATCAAGTAAAGTCACGCATTTCCATAGGAATGGAGCTGGAAGTTCAAGCATATGTTTGACGGGTAGTTTGCAAACATTTTGCATGTTAGAAGAAATGCTAATATAATGCGGCAACGTATAAATAAGTTATGAGATTAAATGACAATAATTTATTAGAACGCTTCTTGAAAAAATCCGATCGTTTTATTTCTGTCAAATAATTAAATGACGCGCCTTTTACCTTAAAAGGACTGGTTTATCTAAAGACGATTAAAACTTAAACGGTCATTGACTTTCTTCTCAATGACACTATTCTCAACCGTGAGGGCTCACATCGAAGGACTCGGAATCGTTTCATATTAAAAATATTGTGGCTAACTTGTGCTGTTAATGTGTTTACAGAGTTTAGTGGTTTTTTGTGATATTTGTATTCAATTTGCATATAAATGAGTCGATACAAAGTGCATAGCCTTGTATAGTGCTAGACCATTTATAGAGTAAAAATTGATAAGCATCGCCCATAAAAAACTCATAATTAGAATAAATCTTTTATAATCCAGCTGATGTCACACGAATTATTCATCCCGTGTAAAATCCAATTAAGCACTCCCTTATTAGACTGCATCAATAACAAGATCGCAAGAAAAACTAGCACTCAATCCAACGAAAAACTGAGGTGTATATACCTAGCCACATAATTAAAATCAATCAGTGTAATTGTTTTATTATGATTGCATCGTCTATAATGATTTCTTTGCGTAAATGATATAATTTAGTAAGTTAATTGGGATCAGCCTTGGAATTAAATGACCCTTATCACTCTTCACCTCGACATTCATTCCACCAATTAAATTCAGGTGGCACTGCGCGCTCTCAGCAACCAAAATCCATTCATCGAAATATTTCTTCTCTTGAAAACCCAAACGTTTGGATTTTGTAGCAGCGATTTTATTTCAGAGCATCGTGATGCTGATGTTCCGAGAAGAGAAAAGCCCCGAAGACGAGATCAAAGCCTGGCAGTTTTGGCACGGCCGCCAACATTCCGTTAAACAGCGAATTTTAGATGCAGGTCAGTAACTGCCACCATTAATTACCGCCTTAATTATCTGATAAGACGTCGGCTTAACCCACATTTTTTCATATTCTCGGCGCACAATCTGATTACGTATCGAACGTCGTGTTACAAACAAACCAACAAAAGCTCGCCAAGTATTTTTAGTTATTTTATTTCATGAAAGTTATTTTATAGCCGAATAAATAGTAGCTTCATTTAAATATAAATTGCTAATGTGATGCTCTGTAAAGGTCAAACGTCCACCTGCAGACAAGTAAATATGTCTGCATGTAACTGAGGAATATTCGCATTTATCTCGGCGATTTTTATTTTGGCTTTACTCACTTATAGAAAATTATTTATTGCAAATGGGTATGCACAAATTGTGCTTAAGTTAATGCTTCCTGTCGTCTATGACTCCTAAGTATACGCACCCTCCAAATTCAGATTCTGTAATCTCGTAATAAAGATACAAATAAGTACCCAACATCTTTTTGACCTGTTCGAATTACTTATTGCCACAAAGTGTAGGCTGGGTGTGGGAAGTATTGATACTATATTGTTCTTCAAACATGTGTGTGGGGTATAATATACATAATAACACTGATTCATAAAAATAAATATTTCGCATTTCTTTTTTCCTGCTGACACTGGTCGGTAAGTCCATTTCGTGCAAAGTGAGTCGTTTTAACACATTCTCTCCACCACAGATACGAAAAATAGCGTGGGTTTAGTCGGCTGTATAGAAGAAGTAGCACATAACGCTATAGCCATCTATTGGAATCCGTTAGAAAGTCCCGCAAAGGTAAAACCCACCCTTCAAAAACCAAACCTCACCGCCACTTTTCCAGATAAACATAGCAGTGCAATGTTTAAGTACCGACTTTAGTAGCCAAAAGGGCGTCAAAGGCTTACCGTTACATTTACAAATTGATACGTACGAAGACCCCCGGGATACAAACGTCTACCACCGCGGTTACTGCCAAATAAAAGTATTTTGTGATAAGGTAAGTCCATTTTTTTTGGAAATTTTCAATAATTTCTATCACCCCCAAAGGGAGCGGAGCGCAAGACACGTGACGAGGAGCGAAGGGCAGCAAAACGAAAAATGACCGCAACTGGTCGAAAAAAACTGGACGAATTGTATCACCCCATGTGCGAGCGCTCCGAATTTTACTCAATGAGCGACCTCGCGAAGCCCCCCGTGTTGTTCTCCCCCGCCGAAGACATCGACAAAGTGAGTCTTAAACAACCCCCAAAATAAAAAAAATTACCGGTTTACTTCCAGTTGACGTCGATGGAATTACAGGGTTTTTACCCCCACGACACTGACAGTTCTTTGACGGGCCCTGTTGACCACAAGTCTGGCTCTCCGTTCCTCCTGCATGCCGCCGCCAAGCCCCCGACCACCCCCACGCTCAAATTCCATAACCATTTTCCCCCCGACGCCGACAAGAAAGACAATATTTTGGATAATAGTTTGACAACGGACGGGAGCGTCTTTTCGCCCCCTTTGAAGAGGACCAAGATGCTCACGGGGCCTGGCAGCGCGGGGCCTCCGCCCCTGCACGAAAGGGTGATGCTTTACGTGCGCCAGGAAGTGGATGATGTCTACACACCCCTACATGTAGTGCCGCCCACCACGGCGGGGCTGCTCAATGCGGTAAGTCGGAGCTAGGGCTAAAGGGCAAACGCCGATACCTCATCGGGGCTACGACACCTTCAGAGCGAGCTAAAGCCAATTTTACACAGTTTCTACAGTGCTGAGTGATTGGCGCCATCTAGTGATGGTCATAATAACCAGCACGGCACCTTGCCATTTTCGCGTCTGAGAAAAATTCATTTTTAAAACGTACGTCAAAAAGTTAAATACAAATTGTGTGTTCACCAGTTTACAATTACTAGATTAATAGCGCCATGTAATTACAATTATTAGCTGTTTCAAATTTTTTAAATAAAATTGATTTAAATAAAATGTAAAATAGTTATTAAAGATTAGATCTTTGAGTGAAACTATAAATTACATTAGCTATTAAGTTTTTGAAGTGCATGAATAATTTGTAACAAGTAACTTTTGAACAAAATGCGACGTTAGCATTTCTATTGTTTTGAAACAGCTAATATCAAATTTAATTAAACTGTCTATTACTAAAATGTTTTTATTGACTATCTGGCTTTATAATCCTATTTAAAATTATTTGATATTCTACATTACGTAAACTTACTTCTTTTGTTTTACCAATTTTTTTCATCCATTTCTTTCCTTTACCATTTTTGTTTAGGACTTTTTCCCTATTAAACTCGCACACTCTTAGCTAATATTCTAACGTCTCTCTTTCTTCTCCACATAATCTGCACGTTCTTTCCCATTCTTCCCTCCAAAATTTGTTCTCCCTTTTCTCATTTCCACATCTAAATCTGGCTATGATTTTGTTATCTTTACTTTTCATCTTACTTAAGTATTTGGGGAGTTCACTATATATTAATAAGCAGGGTATATTTTGCATTTTACCTCGATTTTCTTATGTATGTTATTCTTTCCTGCCTATCTATGTCCGCATCTCTCAATTAATCTTTCGTTCTCTCATTCTTTCAGTTTCTATACACACATATCCTTTCCTCTCACAGTAGTTTTCTTATTCTTTCCATCTACCATTTTTATTTATGTTTTTGATTTCTGCCCAATACTGTTGCTTAATTTTTCTTCAAATCTCACCACTTTTACTTTCTTCTCTTACGTTTGTTTATTTAGCCCTATTACCCATTTTATCTATTTATCTGACACCAGATCGATCTCTTCATATTTCTTCCATTCTCACACTTCTCCATACATTACAATGCTTTTCACCAAATTTACGTTCTCCCATGCTCCACACACTTCCTAAAACTTTGTTTGCTTTTTTTTGCTGCTTCATTTATATGGGCTGTGTCTGTGACATGTTGCTATTTATTACATATAACTCTTTCACCTTTCACCTGTTCTATATTTTTTCCTCCCCACTGCCATTCCTTTTTTTTCAAACACCATCATTTTTGTTTTATCTACATTTACTTTCAATATTTTATTTCGTGCGTATCTTTCCATTGTTTTTATCATTTCCTTCATCTCACTCTTGTTCTTAGCGTAGATTTTGTAAACCGTACTATTTTGCGGTTGATCTTTGTCTCCTTTCGTGCAAATTGGGATAATTATTCCTTTTCTCCAATGTTTGGACAAACTCCAAACTCTATTTGAGGACTTCATATAACCTTTCTTGTCGGTTTTTTTGTGGCCGTTTGGAATTTCGTCTTCTCTAGTTTTCTTTTTTTAACTGTCTAATCTGTTTTTCTATTTCTTCTTTTGTAAATTCGTTTATTTTCTCTATGGTTTCACACTTTTGGTCCCGGTACAACTGTTTTGACTTCCCTCTAGTACTTCCATAAAGTGATCTTTATTTTCTTCCATATTTATATTTTCGTTTATTTTGTCTTTACTTTTTTTGTTACACTGTCACTTTTCGTTTATTTCAACGATACCAATCTAGTAAATGTCTCTTGGAAGTAAAAAACACGGAAGTAGTTATTTAAAATCTAGTTATTTACAAACAAGTGCGTGAAATTTTCAAGTTCTAACGTTGTTCGTTAAGTCGTTTAAAAGTTATCAATTTATATTTTGCCCATGAAAATTGTGTAAGAACCGTGGGTGACAGCGTGTCAGCTGGAGGTGGGGAGTTGAAAATGTGAAATTTTGGCTTTGGCTGGCGAGTGGGGCGATGATGTATCGATGTGTTTTGTGTCGTGATGCAGTTGTGCACCCCTTAGTGAGCCCACTCATAACGCTTAGCTTGGTGCTTAATATGCATGGACCTGGACGTACTGGGCTTTTACCATCATCGGAAATAACAAACTAAACTTGGCATGGGATTTAACAAATCGCGAACGTGGGATCAGTTCACTTTTGCTAACTCCACGTAGAAGTCAAAAAGCTCAGTACTTCTTCTAAATCTATGCTAAATGAAGAAAGACAGAAATGTGCATTCGAAAATTAATTCTGTTTTCCTTATTTTGCAGATTGAGAATAAGTACAAAATAAGCGCTTCGAGCATAAATAACTTGTATCGCAAAAACAAAAAAGGGTAAGTTAGATTTTATTTTAAAGTTGGAGGATTTGTGAAGAGTGAACTCGATACTAAACACTAACAGTCCGCCTTTACTAACAGCTAACTGGCTTAATTGTGGTTTTGACTGGTGCTTTTTTGCAGCATTACGGCCAAGATTGATGACGACATGGTGGCGTATTATTGCAACGAAGACCTTTTTTTGCTCGAGCTTAAGATCGTGGAAGAAGACCTATTTGATATTACTTTTGTAGAACTCTCTGACCATTGAAACAATTGCCATATATTAAAGTAACGTACTCCCGTTTTTATTCATCTACTTTTGTGATTGTTTTTTACAATGTAATATTAGTTACTTATAGATTTTTTATTGTAGAATTTTATAATTGTTCATAGTATTTAGACTCAATCATGTTTATCAGTTTTGTTAGTGTGTTGTTTTTATTTTTCTTATGATCTTTATTTATAAAATATAAAATTGATCATTAACATCCAATGTTCTTTTTTATTTATCAAATAATATAAAAAATGACTCGATGTAGCATTGAAATTTTATTTACATGGATCAATGTTTATTTTATTGTTTTCTTTTTTAGATGTTTTCTTTGTTAGCTTGTTTTTCCGACGCTATTTGGTCGAGTTTGACCAATGATCTCAAAATTGAATCATGTAAATGATCTGAGGGTTGGGAATAAGGAAATTACTCATTGTATATAGATTAGAGTTTTATGACATGTACATAGATCAAGCCATGACCTAGACTAGATACATTCCTTATTGTGATAAGAATACGAACATTGTAGCCCAGACATTCATATTGCGAGTATCAAGAATTTCGCAAAAATTATAAGTACCTGAGTTATGCTTTATCATAATATAATTTTTCGAACATTTCCTCAAAAAATAAAGTTATTTTGGGTACGATTAACTGACTCTTCCATAAATTAGGATGGGAATATTCATACTCCCGACATTCCACATGGTACTGAATGACTAAATCATAGTCGTGTATATTTCAAGTAATTTATTGCTCGTATGCAACAATTGTAGTCTGTTGCATACATGTTATCATGATATTAGCCTAGTTTAGACTTAAGTAAGATAGCTCTCTGCATGTAGTTCTACCTATGTAAGAGTACTATAACTATCATAACTAAATGATAAGTTAATGAACAATGTTATCATTTGCAATATTATATAAGATTTTTTTAAATATGTATTTCATTATATAATTAAAATATTCTATATTAAAACAGTCTTTTGCAACCAAACGTCTTTTATTCAAACATAAGCGACCAAGCACACTTGACATCTAGTGATCCATGAACGTTTGACGTAAATCAAACGGCAACTTAATGGACTACTCATTCACTTACCACCCTATACTTTGTTTAGCCGACATGGATGACTAGATCGCAAATTTTCTTGATCGCACAATACAACAACAAATCATTTTTTCTCCGTTTCGCCACTTGCGCTCACTTCTTCCTCACTCCCTGCCTTATTTTTGGGCGGACTTGTTAAAATTTTATCGATAATCCCGAAACTTTGGGCCTCAACAGGGCTCATAAACATGTCACGTTCCATACTACGCTCGATTTTTTCCAAGGCAAGGCCCGTGTGCTTCACGTACAAATTATTAATTTGGCTCTTCAGTTTAAGAATCTCCTCAGCCTGGATTTTAATATCGGTGGCTTGGCCCTATAGAACGGATTAGTTTAAGTTGGGTAAAGTCCCCAGATTTACCTGCGCGCCCCCCGACGGCTGGTGGATCATGATTCGGGCGTGGGGCAGCGAGTGCCTCATCCCGGGGCTTCCCGCAGCTAGGAGCAGTGAGGCCATGCTTGCAGCTTGTCCCACACACCTAAAACTCGGATTTAGTTCAATTCAAACAATTGGTTGTATTAAACCATGTTGCTATCGGTGGTAGGATGTACTGCATAGTGTCATAAATCCCTAATCCTGCAGTGACACTTCCCCCAGGTGAATTAATGTACATATGTATGGGTTTGTTCGTTGATTCTGACTGGAGGAACAACAACTGGGCTACGATGAGTGAACTCATTGGGTCATTTATGGGGCCCATTAAACAAATAATCCGTTCTTTCAACAAACGGGAGTATATGTCGTAAGATCGTTCCCCCCGACCTGTTTGTTCAATCACAATAGGGACGAGACCGAAGTTTCTGACTGGTTGAGACACTTTTAATAAAGCCTAAAATGCGGAATGAATTTAAAATTAAATTAACGTTTTTTCCACTTACTTTGGTCCCCCTTATGAGTCGTGGAAACATCATGTACCTCACCTAACCTCAAAATTTGTAAAATAAAGACTTAGACCCAAAAACTTTCTCTTGTTAATTTGTAACACTGTCATTAATTTCGAACTGACGAAGGCCGTTATAGTGTTTTACTTGATTTGTTTCAGTAAAAATATTTTTTAACCTAACTCAAGTCTTTACCAAGAGTGGTTATGCAACCAAATATACAGTTAACTGATTTTATTTATTTATCATATTTTATATAACACACTTTTGTGTCTTTTAGTTGCTAGGTGTGGGGGTTTCAGGAAACATGCCTCTGATAAGTCTCATCTGCTTGATGCCAGCTGGTATCTAATTACGTTGATAGATAAACTTATTTATTTTCGTCATAATTCATACGCTTAAAGTACATCTTTGTATTTTTGTATCAATTAGACACCGTCATGCAATAAATAATCTCTCTTTGGAGTTTAATCTTGTTATCTGTATTCCACGCTACTTAAATTTTTTATGTAAACCTCCCTTGTCAAGGACTTTCACTCTCTTTATTATTCCTTATGTTTTGGGGGATATTATCAAATACAGGGTGTCCGTTTTTCGAGCTTCACCATATTTTAAGAGATACACGGTCTGTTAAATTACGGCAAAGTTGTGTATTTTTATTTTGAACAATTTATCTGAAAAAAATTGTCATTTTAATTTGTTGAATTTTTGGAAAAAAATTGTATTTTTGTTTTTATTTTTTTAAGCAAACACTCTTATGGACGCCGTTTTCAATAATTGTATTTTTGGAAATTTTTTTGTTTCTGATTACAACGATGCATCACATGATATGATCGAATCTTACATGCTGATTAAGATTAAGAAAAAAGGGGTTTCACAAAGAGTGCTATGACCAAAAATTTAGTTTAACAAATTAAATTTGGACAGTTCTATTAAACATGCCAGCAGAATTTTTATAACTTGGACTTGTTTTGTTCAGCGAAGAATAAACTAGTTTATTATGTAGCTTAGTTGACGGAAATAGAAACGTTTCAGATCCATATTCAATTAAACTTCCAAAATCTATTTTGTCCCAAAACAAAATTGTTGGCGTTTTTTCCAAAGCACTTTAACAAAAATATTTTTTTCTCCATTTTGATCAGCATGTAAGATTTAATGATATCATGTGATACATCATTGTAATCAGGAATAAAAAACTTTTAAAAAATACAAAAAACAAATCTGGTTTCCATAAAAAAACAAAGTTGAGTGTTCTAACTCTGTCATCAAGAACGGCTGAAAAATACAATGATAGAATTAGATTTCTTGTAAAAATAAAAACGAAAATTACATTTACGATTTTCCAATAATTCAAAAGATAAAAATGACATCAAATTTTAATTCTGATAATTTTTCAAACGTAACCGACCTCCTATCTTTTATAATAAGTAAGTGAGATCAGTAAGATCCTTGTGGTGGAGCTCACAAAACGGACAGCCTGTATGCATGTAAACGTAAAACCCGATTTAAAAATAGACGTGATTGTACTAAATAATCTCATATTTTCGAGCATTACAGATAGACATTAAATCGTTTCCGATTTTTCTGTTAGTATTTAAAATAAAATGTGATTGCAGGTATGAGTAACCAGCGGTGTAAGTTATGAGTCAGTGTTTAATAAAGCTATTTTCAAATATTTAAAAAAGCACCGATATTAATAAAAATTTTACAAAATTGGTGTCGTCACAGATAAATTTCCATTACAGTGTGATGCTACACAAGTTGAACAAACACGGACTTTATTATAGTTAATTTTAATACAAATGTTGAATAGTTTTACGTGCAAAATGCAAATTACAATCTAATCAGGGGCGTATCAAATACTCCAGGTATTTTTCGTTGGTTGATACTTAGACAAAACAACGCAGAGATCAGTTTACAAGTGCGCAAACGGGTGTTGTGAAAACATTTATCGCAATAACAATTTTTTTCTATTCAGGGAAAATAATGAATTAGATAAGGAGATGATAGTGTGCCCCGCCACTGGCTCTATTTATTTTGTTACCGTTAAACACTTCACCTTTGTGTATGTGTGTTAAAATTCACACCAATAAAACGTAATTTGTTTGAAATGAAATTAACGACCATATCTGATCGACAGTTTAATTAACGTAATGACCAAAAAACGCTCGTTTTTCCCTGAAACGTGAAAATAGAACCATGAATGAAGGCCGAGTACGTTATGTACCCAACACGCCTTAATTAGAATTAAAAATTGTCCATGAATCATGACTGTATTACAAAACCGGTGATCTCGTAGAAGATAATAATTTTAAATTTGTCCAAATCTAGGGGTTTTCATCGTTCGCGGTTGGTGCGCCACTCGCTATCCTTTTCTACCGAAGCGAAAAGCGTTCCTTCTCGTTTCTCCGTCTCGTTTCTAAGTTGTGGACGCTAGTGGTAGGATCGTTCCATTTTTCTATCAAAAAATCGTATTCAACCCTTGTAGCACGTGAGTAAAACTAGGTTTAATTGTCTAGGGGCGTAAAGTGCAGAGTTTTGGTCCAGAAATCGTTGTAAACGCGCGTAAATCGCCGAAAATTCCGGTCAGAGGAGTCGCTGAAACGCCGCCATTAAATCTGTGCGCTATCGTTTGTTCGCGAGCCCGCATCGATCCAGTAGTCGTGTTCTAGTCCTTGTCTCGTATGCTAGTGCACTCTTCGGCCAAAGCTGAAAGAGAAATTAACTGAAATTGTTGAATTTGAATGTAAGTTGTGCCTGAAATTGACGACAAGTGCTGTTTTCGTGCCTTTTGCGCCAATTCCCGCCGATTAGCGCCGCAACGTGCTTCATTTTGGTGCAATGAAATCGCCATGCAATGACCTTCAGCGCCAGACTCGATTTTTCCGCCGAAAGGCGACGCAGCCCCCTCGGGGGCTGCGTCGCCCCTTTTCGCGACTGTTTCGGGGCGTATGAAATTTTCGAAATTCCTTTGGGATGTATCACGTCAGTCGGCTGGTGGTAATATAGAGCAGTGACACTTGCGATACTCAATTAGGTTTTTTGGCATTGGAATATTTCGGGCTTTTGGTATTGAATGGTCGGTTTTGGGGGGTTTTCGGTTCGGTTTTTGGGGAAAAACCCACCGTTAACTACGCATTACACGGAAAGGTGTGGCAGACGCCATATTGTCGATCTGAGCCGGCTAGATTCTTACACCATTTTATCGACACACACAGGGGGTGGAAGTAGCGAAGTCGTTTGACTTAAACCGCGTTCTAAATTTAGACAATTGGATTTTTGCTAAAAGGTGGGAAATTAAGTTTGTGCGGTGGTGTCTTTTGCCGGTTGTGATGTAATAACATGAGTTTTTCTCGTTTAGATTTAGAATTAGAGCAAAATGTCTGTCCCTGACAAAGATGAGCTAGTGCAGAGGGCAAAACTCGCAGAACAGGCCGAAAGGTACGATGACATGGCTTCGGCTATGAAATCAGTCACAGAAACCGGAGTAGAATTGAGCAATGAAGAACGAAACCTCCTTTCTGTCGCGTACAAGAATGTCGTTGGTGCCAGGAGGTCATCGTGGAGAGTTATTTCTTCAATTGAACAAAAGACTGAGGGCTCAGAACGCAAACAGCAGATGGCCAAAGAATACCGAGAAAAGGTCGAAAAGGAACTAAGGGAGATCTGTGACGACGTCCTCGTAAGTACCCTTGAAATTCACCACTACATTCCGACTCAAATGATGTCAAAATATTTAACTTTCGTTCTTCTGAATCATACTTGAAGACATTTTATCAAACTGATTTCGCATTTATTTCAAAGAACTTGGCGCGTTTGAAATATTTGAGAGGACATGGATGTTTTTAATTATAGGGTCTTCTTGACAAATACTTGATCCCTAAAGCGAGCAACGCTGAATCAAAAGTTTTTTACTTGAAAATGAAGGGAGATTACTACCGGTATTTGGCCGAAGTAGCCACAGGAGACACAAGAAACGGTGAGTGTGTTTGGCTTGTTGGAATTTAAGACAAGGGTAAACAACAATGGGGAACTTGTTTTAATTTCCAACGAATTTTATGTTTGTGTGGGGTAAGTTACGGTGATTGACACTTTATTGTTGTTACATAACGGAATTGATTTATCGCGACGGTTTTTTTCCAAGTTCCCTATTGGCTGTTATGTGGATTTGTTATTTACTATAGCCCGCTTTCAGCCGTCGTCGATTATTCACAAAAGGCATACCAAGACGCTTTTGAAATCTCAAAGGCAAAAATGACGCCCACACATCCCATCAGATTAGGTCTTGCCCTAAACTTCTCCGTTTTCTATTATGAGATATTAAATTCACCAGACAAGGCTTGTCAGTTAGCTAAACAGGTTAATATAAATTTTGTTTCCTTAGTGTCTATAGCGCAAAGGGCGGAATTACATGTGGTGGATCTGTTTTTTTTTGAATATTTGTTGTTTTTACTTTGAAGTTTGTTCGACTGACAGTTTAATAATTGTTCGATTTTTATTGATAGAAGTGGTGGAGGATTCACAAAAGGCGTATCAAGAAGCATTCGATATTGCTAAATCGAAAATGCAATCGACACACCCGATTAGGCTGGGACTTGCCTTAAATTTCTCGGTGTTTTATTATGAAATTATTAATTCTCCAGCACGAGCCTGTCATCTCGCAAAACAGGTTATAAATGTGTTACTATTAGTGTGTTTTTTACATTCTGATTAACCGGTTGAATTAACACTTACCACATGTAATTCAGCCTGCAATACTAACTTAACTAAATAACCGAGTAGTGTGTTACAATCGTACTTCTATAAAAGTATTGACACTCAAAATGTCGATTTAGGCCTTCGATGACGCAATAGCAGAACTCGATACCTTAAATGAAGACTCTTACAAGGACAGCACTCTCATAATGCAGCTCCTCCGAGACAACCTCACACTCTGGACAAGTGACACGCAGGTACGTTGATCAATCGTTAGAAGAATTGAAAATTTCTAATGTCCTGTTGGGGTTGTGTGTTACAGGGCGAAGCGGATGAGCCTCAAGAGACTGGTGATAATTGAAGTGTGGCGTCCGTTTTAAAATTATTCGTTAAAAATGAAGTTTCATGTAAGTTAACGTATTCGTGGAACTTGGTTGTGAAATTTCATTGACAGTTTTAAGCAAAGTTTCACCTGATGAAACTTGATATTTAACAATGTTTTTAGGAGATGTGTAAATCGTTAAAATTTAATTACATTTTCACACAACCAAAACAATGTCAGCCACAATTAAGTTTTTAATTCAAAAAATCATCATTGATTCAAATTTACCGGAAGTTGTGTGGTTCAGTGTATTTTGGCATTTTCTCATTTTTGCTCTTATGTTTTTTCTCCTTATTTTTGTAATTAGTGTTTCATTTTTCCATAAGTGTAATTTATTTGAAATTTCAGTAATTTTTAATTTCTAATTTGTTAACTATTAAAATTATTATTTAATAACACTGTTTTAGTTATATTTTTTGTATTCGTCCATTGTTGAAATCTCCAAAAATAAATCATACCTATACCTCTTTATACATTAAAAAAGCCTGTACCTTAGTCCACAAAATTATTTTGCACTCCGCTGCATGGGCCGTATCTGCCTTCCCCCCCTTGTTTACCGTCAACTCACTTTGGATGTGCTATATATAAATGTATGAATATGTATTAAAATAAACTGCTATCAGCTCTACTTGTTTTCTGTTGTATCTGGCAAATATGTATATTTGTCTGATATCAATAAATTTTTCAAAATCTATTTTGTTTTATTTATATTATATTACTAGGTGTTTTTCGATTGATTGGATTGATTGTCAAAGTGCGGACGTAACTACATGTACTATTATGTTCTCTCTTAATTGCTATGTTACGTGTTGTATTAAGAAATGTAGTAAAAAAGGTGACATGTAAAATCGGTCAGATTCTAGCTGATAATGGTTGTTGGAGGGGACAGCAGAATACTGTCTTGACTTGAGGCTTGCATAAGTCACATTTTCGCTGACTTATGGTGGTCCAAATTTTTATTTTTGTTTTTCAGATTTAATATAGTTACATTTTAAGCCTGTAAAAATGTCATCAAATAAAATTCTTTGAAACGAAGCTTTTTTATTCAATATACATGTTGCCCTTTTTTATTTAAACCTTCAGAGACGCAGTATTTGCGCGACCGATGCTAAATCATTAAAACAACTGAACATTACGTAAATACCAACTAATCGAATTGTTTATTTTCACAAGGACGGTTTTCCATGTGAGCGATTAATTATCGCTTTTACACAAGAAAATTTATTATGTCCTTAAATAAAAATAGGACAACACGACGCGGGTTGAGGTCATGCAAGAAATATTCCAGTGACACCCCCAAACACCCCGATGTGAATTGACCCTTAAACTCGATATTGATTTTAACAGATATGAAGCATTGAATGCACATGCGTTACTCGCAACAATTTATATCACCGCAATACCGAATAACGGTATGTAATTACACCACATCTAATTATTATCATCAATTATTGCGTTAATAAAAATTACACAACAAAATTTCGGAAAAATATCAGCTTTCCCTCAAACCTATTTTTATTCGCTTGTAATTACAGGCAAAACGAACAAAAAGCGCTGCTTTGTCATTAGTTACTTGTTATTTTAAATAATTTTTGCAATTTAGAAAAAAACAAGCACGTGTTTGCCCCCTTGAATAATTGGTTGCCTACGCACCGGCGTCACTTTTTGGAATTTGAATCTAAATTTTAAAAATAGAATAATTAAGACCGTGCGAGCTAATAACGCTTTGTTTATTGGTTAGGACGAAATCGCGGCCATAAAGCCACGAGTGGGGCTGGCAAAATTTCCCGATCAGCTTGGCTAGGACCGCTAGTCCATCTAAAAATAAAGCAGTGTATTTTCGAGACCCACCGCAATAAAGTAGGTCTCATTGAGTAGCAATGAATAAAAATAAATGATGTTTTTGCAAAAACACTGTACCGAGTTTCTTTTATTATCCCTATTCACCGCGACTGTTCAATGCACTAAATTACAAGAAGAACAGTAAGTACTCCTTGGCGCTTTTCAGGCTTGTAACCGTGCTTGTAGAGTCTCAAGATGGGCCAAAAAAATCGGAGACGAACTGTGGAAGTTGGGCGAAGTTACGACAAAATTTAAAGAAATTCAAGGAGTATTGGTGTGCACACGTGACTGGCAAGGAGTTATTTCTTGTTTTTCAGAATTATGTTTACCTTAATGCGCAAGTTGAAACGAAAGATTTGGAAAATTTAATTTCCGAGGTCGGGAAAGATATCGAACGCATGATGGACCGGAAAAGCGACGCTATCAAGGTAAAGCAAAATTTGCGTTACTGTTTGCCAAAATCACCCGCTTTAGTGTATAATCGAAGAAGCCGAGAATTTATCCCAATATTGGGTTTACAACAACTCGGAATACCAATACTACAGCTCCAAATATTCAAACGTTGTGAATGAGACTAAAATTAACTTGGCGCAACTGTCGGAAGCGCTCAAACGGAATGAAAATATGTACCTGGAGATGGTACTCAACGACGATACACACTTTTACAATTTGGCGGTTGACACCAGCCGCAGTTCGGTTCACGTACCGACAAATATTTTCGACAGACGTAAGTACCACACTGCGTGGTTTTTTATCTAAAAAAATGCAAACTAGACGAAGAGGCTGCATATGCAATCCAATGGTCCGAAAAACTGGACGAAATTTTCGTACGAAACTACAACTCAGACCCGGCTCTGTCGTGGCAATACTTCGGGAGCACCTCCGGCATAATGAGGCATTACCCAGGTTTGTATGGTCAGTTTTTGCCTCGTTTACCGCGAAATTTTAGCCAAAAAGTGGCCAAACATCGAGAAGGACGAATTCGACTGTCGCGTCAGGACTTGGTACATTGAAGCGGCCACTTGTACCAAAGACGTGATAATCCTCGTGGACAACTCTGGTTCAATGGATGGTACTTTTCAGCTCCCAGTTATTTAATATAAAAAACGATAATTTAAGGGATGGGGCGCCACATCGCCTCTCTGACCGTGAACACAATCCTTGACACGTTTTCGAACAACGACTACATCAACATTCTTTACTACAGCAACCAAACAACGAACTACACAATCCCTTGCTTCCGCAACTTGTTGGTTCAGGCGACTCCTGAGAACATCGTTCTGTTCAAAGAGGCGATCAGACACTTGGGGCCTTCGGGCAAAACCGACTTTCCGCAAGCCCTCCAAATGGCGTTCGATATTTTGGAGAACGTTGGTGATTCAAAGTGCGAAAACCTTGCCTGATTTTTCTTTCCAGTACCGAGAAATTCGCGGCTGTAACAATGAAGAAATCGACGAAGAGGGCAAAAGCAAGGCTTGCAACCAAGCCATTATGTTGATAACTGACGGAATTTCGCGCAATTTTAGCGACATTGTGATGCGAAACAATCAGCTTGATGGGGGCAAGACAATACCGGTGCGAATTTTCACGTATTTAATCGGGAAAGAGGTCACGAATGTTGAGGAAATTCGATGGATGGCGTGCGCAAACCGAGGTATGATTTCAGTCAGGTCAGGTCACAACAGAAAAAGTAAAATATAACAATTACATATTATGTAATTAGAGTGGAACTCGCTTATCACGAGCCCGGCATTCACAAAATTAAAAGTCTCGTTTTAAAGTCTTATATTATAGTAACAAATTGCTAACGAACAAATGAACACTCGCTTTTAATATCCAA